>NW_021319051.1:447537-471035 GCF_001605985.2 Dendrobium catenatum
AGATTCTTGGAGGGGATTTCAAGGGAGTGTGGAGGGGATATTCACACGGTTGCTCCGGAGAACTTGCACTTCAGTACCTTCGGATTCAAGGGTCGTCTTGAGGGAAGTTTTGGCGAGAAGAAGATCTCTTTGGTGTCAAAGAACCCGGCTACTCCGCCGCACCGGAGAAGGTGAAAGTGATTTTGTACAGGCTTCTCCGCCTTGCTGTGGGGGAAAAAGGAGAGTCACTTTGTGGTATTAGTGCAATACTCGGAGGGTGCCTCCGGGGAGTGGACGTAGGTCAAGGTTTGACCGAACCACTATAAATCTGGTGTGTTTTTTCTTATTTTTCTTACTCATTTAATTTCATTGCAAGTTGTTTACTCTGGTTGAAAAGTTTGTTTTTTAAACTTTAAATTTAACTTGCATTAATAATTAAAAAGGTTTTCTAAAAATCCAAGAGTAGAAGTATAATTTTTTAAATTACCAATTCACCCCCCTCTTGGTTAGCCTTGGAACATTCACTTAGGATTAACAGCCTAATTACTAGACTCAACAGCGCTTTCTTTACTGTATTCTTGAGTGTTTTGGCTTTAACTCTGTAGTTATTAATCTTATTAAGAATTTTGTTGAGAATGTGTATTTCTCTATTATTTTAAATGGTTCTAAACATGGCTTCTTTAAATCTTCTCATTGTTTAAGGCAAGGAGATCCTTTCTCTCCTACTTTGTTTATTATTGCAGTTGAATTTCTTTCTAGGGGTCTTACTAATTTATTTGAGAAAAACCCTGGCTTGTACTACCATACTTTGGGTGGGTTTCATATTTCTCATCTTTGTTTTGCTGATGACTTTATTGTTTTTACTAATGCTACTATCAATAGAATTCATAAGGTTATGGAGTTTTTCAATATTTTTGAAATGAGTAGTGGCCTATCTTTGAGTAAACAGAAATGTTGTTTTATTTCTTCTAAAAGGATTAATGATAATCCCATTTTAGCCATTAAAAATGCTACTGGTTTTATTCATGCTAAGCTTCCCATCAAATACCTTGGTGTTCCTCTGTTTAAAGGTAGAAGGCAATCCTTTTTGTTTGGTGATCTTATTGCTACTATTCAGAATAAGCTTCTTTCCTGGGATTCTAATTTTCTTAGTTTTGGTGGTAGATTGACTCTGACTAAAAGTGTTCTGTGTGCTTTACCTGTTTACATGTTTCAAATTATCTTCCCTACTCAAGAGGTTTGCAGTCGGATCCACAAGCTGATTAATAAGTTCTTTTGGAAAGGTACATCTTCCTCTTCTAAAATTGCTCGGGCTGCTTGGGATAAGTGTTGTGGTGTGCAAGAGGAAGGTGGTTTGGGTTGCAAAAATTTACTTGACCTTGCTAAGGTGTTTTCCTACAAACTTTGGTATAACTTAAGTGCTAATCAGAATCTGTGGGCCAATTTTATGATTTCTAAATATTGTTTGGGCAAGCATCCTACCACTATTCCCCCTAAAATTGATGACTCTAAAGTTTGGAAAAGGCTTTGTAAGGTTAAATGGGAGGTGGAGCCATTAATTTTGTGGGGTCTTTGTGAAGGTAATATTCTATTCTAGCAAGATAGATGGCTTGGTAAAGACTCTATTGATTCTCTTTTAAATTCTACTTCTGCTGCTTCTGTTAAAGCCAATTATTTCTTTTCTGATAATTGTTGGGACTATAATAAATTATCTAATATGCTCCCTGATAGTATTATTCACCATATTTTAAACTTGCCTATTAACACCACTTCCAATGATATCATGCTTAGTGACTTATCTAGAGATGGGAAGTTTAATGTTAAGAGTGCTTGACATTTCTTTGGAGAAAAAGGCAACATGGATAGGATTTTTTTTAAGCTTTGGCATAATTCCATTCCTGCCACTATTTCTATTTTTGTGTGGAGGGTCCTCCATAAATTCATCCCTATGGAAGATATTCTTATTAAGAAAGGTTTTAGTTTAGTTTCTAAATGCCAATGTTGTTATCACATTGAAACTATGCACCATATTTTTGTTTCTGGCCCTGTGGCTGTTAGAACGTGGACCCATTTTGATGACATGTTTAATTTAAACACTTTTAATGCTCATCTCTCTCTTAGTACCCTGCTTAATTCTTGGTTTTGTGATACTAAAGGCTATATTCGCAATGTTATTTCATCCCTTATTCTTTGGTTCCTTTGGTTGGAAAGAAATAATTCAATTTTCAATGCTATTAAGATGAATCATCTTAATGTTATTCAAAGGGTGAAGGACAAGATCATTGCTCTTGTTTCTACTAATCAAATCACTAGTAAAAACTTTATTAATTGTTATGATGTTGCTTATACTATAGGGGTTAAATAGAAGGGGGCTAGGTCTGTTCTTAATGTTATTTACTGGAACAAGCCCCGGGCTAATTTTTTTAAACTTAATGTGGAGGGTGTTAATACTGAGTTTGGGAATGGTTGTAATGTCATTATAAGAGACTGTAAGGGCCACCTTATCATTGTTTTTGCAGGTCCGGATCATAAATGTAATGCAGTCTGCCCTATATAAAGCCATTTTGTATGGTATTCAATTGTGTATTCCTCTTAACATCACTAATATGGTTATTGAAATTTCTGCTAGTTCCAACATTTTGCCTCTTCAGGAGGATCAGGATGGCTGTTGTGATCCTAGGTATTTATATTTGGCTATGGATATTAAAAGATTGAGGTTGTTTTTAAACACTTCTTTTAGCCAGGTTAATGAGGGTGGTAATCAATAGCACCACGGTCGCAGGGGATTTATTGATGTTATTCATTCTAATATTCCTAGACCTTTGTCTGGTATAATTAAATTGGATGAGAATGGTACTCCTTATGTCAACTTTTAATTTTTGTTTTATTCCCATTGTTTTGGTTGTTCTGTCCCTGGGATTTTTGGCTTGTCGTATTTTACTGGCACCGTGGTGCTGCTTACTTTTTGTTAATTTTTCTGGGTTGTTCTCTATTTTTACTAATGTCTATCTGTTTGGTAACTTGAGCAATGATACTTACGATTATTCTACTAAAGGTATGTCTCATTGTTTCTCTCCTACCTTTTGGGGGGATGGGAGGAATGAGGGGGATTTGGAATGGCATCTTGATAATAGTGGTTGGCTGAATAACTACTTCTAGTTATATTGCAATTGCTCTAGTATTCTGGGTTTCCTGAATTATTTTATATTTCTCTATTTGGCTGGTAATTACCTTCCTCTGTTGGTTGTATCTATGGTTGATTTTTCTGGAGCAGTGGTTTGTTCCAACTCTGGTCTGTGGGTGTTTGGGTGTTTTGATGTATTGTTGTTTCTCTATATCCTGGATTGCTATTATGGGTATTATGGGATTTGCTAGAGGATCTTTTTTTTGATCCTTTTGGTTGGTTTCCTGAGTAGGATTGAGCGGCTGGTGGTACTTCCTAATGAAGCCCATTTTTTCGCTGGCTTTCTGAGCTCCTGTTGTTACCATCCTAAGATTAGCTTTGATGATTCTTATGGTGGTATCCTCAGTTTACCCAATATTTTTCTGTGTATTATTATTTTGAATTTCAATTATTTCCTTATCTCTAACATATGCTTTGATGGTGATATCTGTTGTTTCAGCTACTGGAAGTCTTATGGTTGGAAGGGCTTGATTGTTTGTATTCTGAACTACTATGTTATGATTTCAGAGATTGGTTTTACCTTGGTCTTTTTTCACTTTAATTTTTTCTTTCACACTCTTATTATAGTTCTTTTGCTAATACTATTTTTTGACATAGTTTTCCTGTTTGCTTTCTCTCTTTTTTGCAGAGGACGCTGATCAGGATTGGCTTCATTTTTTATAGAAAGACTAAGACTTACTATATTTTGCTCTTTCTTTTTTGGATGCTTGTCTGTAGCATCAGTAGAATGTTACTAGGGTCATTGTATTTAGTCGGTAGCATAGATATTTGGCTCTTACGTTTTCTTTCTCTTTGTTTTGCTCCTTTGAGCAGTAGTGAGCCGATGGTTTCCTTTAAGGACTCTGTAACCTGTTTTTTTATATTAACACGTAGGCCCCTCCATGGGTTTTAATTAAAAAAATAAAAATAATCTAAATTTTCCAATCATCACAATGCTAATATGATGCGAATCAAATCATCTTATCTTGGCTATCTTACTTTTAGCAAAATAGGTTAATAATTCATGTGTAAGCAAGATCGTAAGCATATATAATGACACTTCCATATGCTTTAAGAAGGAACTCAACGTCTCTTATGTTATTGGATTTCATGCATATTATATCCTCCTATGTTTTTTTTTAAACATGAGAACTAGGAAATGAAGTATATCTACATATTTAACATAAGCTTTTAACTTAAGCTTGTCAATATATAAGGCTTCAATGTCATATATCTATATAGGTATGTAATGGAATATACCTTCAAGAGAAATTTTTTTTTTTAAAGAAGTATATATATGAAGAAACAATAATAATAATATTGAGAAGAACTAGCTATTCAAATATACACACACACACACACACATATATATATATATATATATATATATATATATACACACACACACACACACACATACATTTGGCATTGGGATTTTACATAAATAAGACTAGAAAGTTGATCTCTTTAAAGTGTTTAATCAAACACCTTACATGCATCCTTTTTTTAAGTAAGGAATGATCATGGCTTCCCATAGTTTTTTTTTTTTTCACAACCTAAACAGAAGACTTTGAATCAAATTGCATAAATCACAAATGAATGCAAGATTCATATATTAAGCATTCATTTTTTTTTTTTTAAACAAAGTGAATCTACAAAAGCTCTATTTACATCTTATGTATACATTCATCCAAGGCAAGAAAAATCTTCATTCAAAGAGAAGAGTTAAGTAAATACATGGACTGGATCATAAGAGAAAGAGTACTCTTAATAAGTAAATCTATTATTTGTTATCATCTTCTTTGGAAAGACAAGCATCATTTGCTATAGTTTTTTACATCATGAATAAGAATTATGAAAGAATAAATGGAGGTGAAATGAAAGAAATAAAGAATGAAATAGAAAAGAATAAGAATAAGAAGAAGAAGAATGTGGAGGAATCACCTTGCAAAGGTAGAGAAAACCAACAGCTAAGGTAAGGCAGCGAGGGAGCTTCTGATCCTCTTTCTTGTGTAAACCAAAGAAGTGCGGAGCAAGTGGGTTCTACCTCCTTTCTTGCAAACACAGAGAGGAACACGAGAGAGAGAGAGAGAGGGGGGGGGGCTTTGGTTCTTCTTGTTTGTGCAAATAGAGGGAGAGGAATGAGTAGGGGAGTGGACCATTGAGAGCTGTACGAATAGAAAGAGTTCGGAGAGAGGGAGCTCATGTACCAATGGAGAAGGCCAAAATCTCTAGTATGGCATGCAAATGGGAAGTCCCAAGTCTCGAGCAGTGCGAATGAGGAATTTTGAGAGCTCTGCCACTTCATTTTTCCCCTCTCGTAGGATTCAAAGAGGTGGAAGATGAATCACCTTCTCAACATACACGAGCCAGCAATTAAGAGAAGAGAATTAGAAATAAAATTAAACTTATTTACAAAATAATTAGGCAGATTTGGGTTTAATTTGGGGTTCAAATTGAACTCAATTTGACTTAAATTGAGTCAATTTGGGCTATATTTGATTCAATTAAAATAATTTAATAAAATTACACATAAATTCATGATGATTTGACACAAATTAGGCTCTCTAGGGTTTGATCGAGTTGATCGAGTGCGCTCGAGGAAAAATTGACTAAAATCAAGGTCAACACTTTTTCTTCAGTTTTAGGTTCAAATGTCCTATCTCTTTCATCAAATATAATATGAGTAGACTGATCTACTACCAAGGTTCTCTTATTGAAGATTCTATACGTCTTACCTATAGATAAATAACCTAAGAAGACTCCTTCATCAGACTTGCGATCAAATTTTCCTAAGGGTGATTTTCATTGATTAAGATAAAACATTTACACCCAAAGACATGTAAGTTAGAAAGATTGGGTGTCCTACCCTTAAGAAGTTCATAGGGTGTCTTATTTAACTTGGATCTAATATTCACCATATTTAAAACATAACAAGTAGTATTCACTACTTCTCGCCAAAATTATCTTGGGAGATAGTATTCATCTGGCATGGCTCTAACAGCTTCTACTAAGGTTCTATTTTTCCTTTCAATTATTTCATTCTAATAAGGGGTCCTAGGGGAAGAAAAGTTATGTTCAACCCATGTTTCTTCACAAAAAGATTCAAACCTATCATTCTCAAACTCTCCACTATGATCACTATGAATGGTTAAAATTTCACATCCTAATTTTCTTTGTATCCAGGTGGAGAAGGTCTTAAACTCCTCAAATGACTCACTCTTATGTGCTAGGAATCTAACCCAAGTAAATTATTAATAGAATAGACTCTCAAATCCTTAGATTTAGTAATTGCACTAACTTTACCATCATATGCATTAGGTAGGCAATGAAGGATTTTATTAACTTTCTTTGAATTAAAAAGTTCGTTACCCAATGCATGCAGGGATGTTACTATATGTGAAAACCTGGTGTACATTTTTGAAACTGACTCACTAGGTTTCGTGTGAAATAGTTCATAGTCATGAAGTAAGATGTTTACCTAGATTGTTTTACTTAACTAGTTCCCTCATATGTTATTCAAAAATTATCCCATATCTCCTTCCCCGTAGTACAGGTTGATACATACATAGAATCTTCAAATTTTAAAGCTCATAAAAATAGTTCAAGCATTTAGCATTTAATTGTGCTAAGTCTCTATCCTCACTACTGCATTTTTTAAATAATAATTTAATTTTAATTACATTAATCAAATGAGATGCTGTAGAATAACTTTCTTGTAATAAAAACCACATGCAATAACCAATAGATTGAAAAAAGGTAGAAATATGAATTTTTTAGAAATCAATCGATATATTATCAAACAGAGGTGGATATGTTATTGAATAACCATCCATAGTATTTTAGTTACCAAAATGCACTACTGGATATATACTTGAAGATTTTAAAATATAATTTTCAAGAACCTCTCTGATACCAAATGAAAGTTTCATAAGGATGTTAAGACTAAATTAAACTTAACCCTAGGCACACCAAGAGGGGGTGAATTGGTGAATATATGAAGCTAATTGCCAACTTTTAAAAAATAAAGATAATATTTTTGGATTTTTGAATAGTAAAAAAATAATAATGTTCACTACGTACGAAAGTGAATGAGTATAACAAAATATCTAAGCAACGATTTCATAATTTTCACCAAGTAGTTATGATAGAATTAAGATAAAAAAAAGTGAAATGCAAAAATTAGAAATCAGAACAAACACACCAGAAATTTTCAGTGGTTCGGTCAAATAATGACCTACCTCCACTCCCTGGAGTCAGCCACTTTGAGTATTTCACTATCACTATAATGACTCTCATTTTGTCCCCACAATAAGGTGGAGAATCCCTTATATAAATCACTTCCACCAAACCAAGTGGGATGGAGAGCCAAAAGCTTTATAACCCTACAGGCGACGATAGCAAACCTTCAAACTTTTTCCCTCTTAGAAAAGGCAGAGTACCTTGAACTCCTTTTTGGCCCTCCTGGTGATGCCAAAGAACCACATCCTTAAGTTGAATAGTTTTTCCTCAGAGAAACCCAACAAACCTAGACAAACACTTAGAGGAATAAGGAAAGACACTTTACTTGGAGCAACCATATGAACCCCTCACACTATTGCTCCCTCACACTTAAGTTATCTCTCTTCTTCCCAAAGCTCTTGTAGACTTTCTTCTCAAAGTTCCCTCTCAAGAACACTCAGGATTCAAAGACTTGAAACAAGTCAATGAAAGAGATTAAATGCAAGGCCTCATATAAAGCCCTAAAATTCAATTTTGTGACTCTGATCGGACATTAAGATTAGTTTAAAGTACTACTGTTTGTACCATACAAAGAGATAAGATATGTATGATCAATTCAAAGAATTTTGCTGATCATCTAGGATGATTCACATCTTTGTCCAGTATGATTAGTTTAAACTACTTGGATCATTGTCTAATATGATTAGCGATAATATAATTATTGTCACATGTGGGGATTGGGTTGTACAGTACGAATGGTCAAATCATCCTGTACGATCTAACTGGACCAATTAATCCTAATTTGTACCATAATTATAAGATTAAATTAGGAAAGATCTAATTACATCATACATATAATACCTATCATATAATACGATGAGTATAAATTTTTAATTTCAAAAATTTTCCTAATTGTGATTAGTGGATGGGATCTTGATTTCAACCGATTGTCCTACACGATATACATCATAATGTATGATTAGATCATCTTGCATTAATTATCATAAGTATTAATTTTAGTAATTTTATAATTAGCTAATTATATATTACAATATATATCATACGATATAATTAGTTCAGAAAAACCAACTCCTGATATTATCACTAACTCAATCCCTTCAGTGTTTGTGCATGGTTTTCAGTATTAATATCCACCAAATACATGACTTGACTCAAGAAAGGTAAAAAATACATATAAATTTAAATTACAGGCTTTTCACGACATACTTAATCTTAGTCTACCAAATCCTGAGTTGATCAAACTTGTAAGTGTACGGTGGACCTAAAATATTAGTGCATAGACAAAAAGCATATATACAATAATAGCAATTAGTAGGAGATAACATAGTAAGAAATCTAATATTATTTGTTATCATCAAAATCATAAGATTTGAGTCCATATTTGTAACACCTAGCTATTTAGTGGATTTGAATTTAAAAATTATACACTAATTCATTGGCTACTAAACTAAAAAATTAAATAATTAAGTTAACAAAAAAATGTGGGGAGGATAAGAAAAAAGATCATAATAAACTTGAAAATGGAAGTACTAATCTTATTGAATCCTTAATTAAAATTAAATTATGATTATAAGAGGATGAAAGCAAAATTGATATTCAAAATCATTAAATTTATACCCCAAAATATGAAAGAACAAAATTCATGAAAATTTCTAAAAAAGATATACATGAAAGAATACATGAAAGAAGAAAGATGTGTGCATTAAAAAATTAGTATCAATTGAAGCTTAAGTTCAAATACATCATAAAAATTAAATCAAAAAAGGACTTAATAACTAAGCTAGTACATTTGATGGTGCACTAATGAACTACTTATTTAACTACATACATATCTAATCCCAAAGTTAAATTATTCATTTCTATATTAAGATGTCCATTTTACATTTACAAATATAGTGAACAGATTCAAATTGAGCATTAACATAGGTTATCAGTTAGAATAATCATTATGACCTTTCAAATTAGAATTATAACTTTGATCATTTCAAATTACATCTAGACAGTGATTTATTATCTTATATTTTAGAAATTTTAAATTATAAATTTTTTACCTTGGTTATTATTTGATCAATAGAGGATTTTTATCATTGCTTGACAAAAAATAGAGTTTAATCTGGGCAAAATTTATTAAGTGTAAATTGTGTATTGTTTATTATACTTAAATTCAGTGAGAATTTATTATTTTAGTGGAGTTTGTGTAGGAAATGTATAGTAAAAGGTAAAAATTTCAAGTATTGACTAGCGTCATAGCGCCACCATTAAAAGCACTACATCTTAAGATTTCTCAACACCATGGTGCCATATTTATACATTGCAGTGCTGGATTCTCTATTTTCAAGAACCGCAACATCATTAATACCAATGCTACTACGCCCAAATTCAACACCATAGAATTGGAGCCTTAGAAAAATGAGCGCTAGAGCATTGAGCCTTGTTATACCTCAACACCAAAAAATTTATTCAAGTAGTGCAACACTTAAATTTTTGGAGCACCATAGTGGAGTAGTTTTCAATGAGAGGAGGCATACTAACTTAGCCAAAAGATGCATCATTTCACTCATTAACCATGCCAAGTCATCTAGCTCCGCAGCAGATCCAACATCACAACACCAAAGTGCTAGTTATGTTTTTACTGCCAATGCTACCTTGTCGAGCATCGCAATGCTTGAGCTTATCCATATACTTCCTATAAATAGTTTTTTGTTTTTTAGGGAGTTCTATCACTTAACTAAAATGTTATAAATTTAAGTATGTTTCTTTAGTGGCCTTTTATAATAAGTCTAAGGAAAGATAGAGAAGTGCAAGATATTTTTCATTAAAGAGATCTTAGCCTATTTGTGTTAGCAACTCTATGGTTTGATGAAGAAAGTGTGTGAAGAAGATCATTTGATCAATCTAGATGATAATTTTCTTATGTCTTCACTTGCATCTTTTCACACAATAAATGAAATGAAGCTAACTTTGATTGTTATATCTTTTATATCTAGCTAATTTTTTAGTTTTAGCATGATGATATAAAAAGCATAGTAAGTACTAATGTACACCCTTATGCCTCAAATAATAAATTAATATTTTTAATATCTCCTATTTTTCATTTAATACATACAATGGTAACATGTGTAATTAAAATCTAGTGTGATGTATAGCCTTGATGAATAAATGTTGTAATAATTAAGAGTACTAAAATGGATTGTTGGAAGGCCTAGATATATGATGTATGAATATTTTAGGTTCTATGAAGATAAAAAATTGTAGGAAGGCCATAAATGTTTCTTCTCACCCGTACTAGTTCGATAGAGATCTAGGGATGCATATATTATGATCCACATCAAAAATCAAAGAGTTTCATTAGGAAAAATATATTATTTATATTCATTAGTCCAAAAATAATTTATTTACATAAGTATTAAAATCTCCTTATGATTTTATTTTAGTGATAAAAACTTTAAAATATTATTTTTATCTTCAGTAGAAAAAGTTGTGCATTGAAAGTAAGCAATAGTAGTTAAATTGTAATAAAGCAAAACACTTCCTTTTAGGGTTGACACTCCACTTTATCACTTTATTACTTGATTCAACATGTATACTTGAATATTTTAGTAGACTTTTTATTAATTTTATATCAAAGTAAACCTAAGCATATTTCAAGACATTAGGTCACATACTAGCTCATATCGCTAGCCTCCCAGCAATTCTTTATATTCACTGACGACTCTTCATATGTTGCTTTTTATAGTGTGCTAAATTTTTAATTACTTGAATTAATCTATGCTCACCCCACCTTAGAGGATATTGGATCTAACTTTATTCATGAATAATAACTTACCTTAGTAATAGGTTCTTTGTAGGTTAGAGCAAAATAATTAAATGAGGGAAATTATAAAGTATATAGAGTTAGTAAAAAACTTAAATATTTTTAAGTAAATCCCAGAACTTGAACTCTAAGCTCTTCACCTCTTATTTATAGGATTAGAGGGCTATAGGGAATGATACACCTAAAAATTAGTGCATCATGTGACTAATATATGCTGATATAGACATGTGAACTTTCTAGATAATGTATATGTGGGTCCCTATCTTTGACATGGCCTCTCCCTTTGGACTAGCCTTTAGGACCTGATGGTTTTTTGACTTTGAATCCTTCGAGGTTTGAGGTTGATGTTGAGTTCATGGTAGCAGAAGACTGGTTGAGGAGTTTAGAAAAGATATTTAATGGTATGCAATATCCTCATGAGAGGAAGGAACCATTATTAGTATTTTTATTTGATAGTGAGATAGAGCAATGGTTGATGGACCAATATGAGGAGAACTTTTAAGGGAGATTGAATTCTCTAATTACCTGGGATAAGTTCTTTGATGTATTTCAAGATTGGTTTGTATCACCTTCTATATGGCAGTAGATGTAGGAGAGTTTTTCTGAGGTTAGTTCAAAGGAGAAGGACAATTATGCAATATGAGACAGAGTTCACTTCTTTGGCAAGATATGCTTCACATTTAGTTAGCACTTATGCGGATAAGTGTTGTATATTTTAGAGATGATTTCAAGATAGTCTAAAATAGCCTCTAGTGTCATTTCATATTTTAATTTCTATGGGCTAGTGGAGAAAGCTCATATGATAAAGAATAATCTGCAGGTTATTCAACAGTGATGGACTCCTAGTAGGAAGACTTCCATGGCTAGACTTATGGTATTGGATTTTTTTGGAAGAAGAGCAAATTTACACCTAGAGATTCTAGGAGAAATGGATAATTAGTATCTACAGCAGTCTCTGGTAATAACAGTATAGCCAGTTCTAGTTCTATTAGTGTGGCACATATATGCTAGAGTTATGGTAGAAGTTATTCTGGTCAATATTAAAGGATGACTAGATAATGCTTCAAATGATATTAGATAGGCAACTGAGTGGTAGAGTCAATAGGTAGGATTTGATCAACATTTTGAGCCCAGATTTGAGAGCTTTATCAAATTGAAAGGAAGCTCGAGGATCCTTCCTCTCTATACTTTCTCTGAGGAACCATCTGGTAGAGCTAGTGGTTCAAGTTCAGTGGAAAGGAAACCATCTAGCGGTGGTCAGAGAGAGCCTAGAAGTTTTATTGCTTCAGCTCCAATTTAGTCATGTGTATATAATCTGACTTAGTAGGAGGCATATGATGCTCTATATATTATGATTGCTATGATTTTAATTTTGAGCATCCATGTCATATTTTATTCAATTTTAGAGCTAGTCATTCAGTTATTTTTAGTATTTCTTTTATTTACTACACTTGCTTTCAATTATACTACATATTTCTGTTTTTACTAGTTTACTGACTGGAGATGGTATGATAGTGAATAAATTTAATTTCTATGATAATGAGATTTTTTTATAAGAAGTGAAAATTTAGTTTGATTTTACTACATATTTTTTCAAAAGATATTATTTTGGGTATAAATTAGCTGAGTTGATATGGGGGTCATATTATTACTTAAAGAAGAAAGTTTATTATTTCTTGGCAGCAAGAGTTATGTAATTCAGGGTGCTAGAGGAATTTTATCATGTTTAGTCTATATTATGGATACATATAGACTTTGGGAGAAGGGTTGTATGGTATTTCTAGCATTAGTCAAGAATATGAGTATAAATTTTGGTCTTCTTTTTTATGTCCAGATATTAAAAGAATTTTTGGATGTATTTCTTGAGGACATAATTAGTTGACCTCTGAATAGAGACGAAGTTATGTATTGATGTATTTGCGGGTACAACCTCAACTTATAAGGCTTTGTATAGGATGGGACCTAAATAGCTTCAATAGTTGAAGGTTCAGCTTCAGAAGTTGGTTGATAGGGGAATTATTCATCCTAATATGTCTCCTTGGGTAGCATCTATTCTATTTATAATGAAAAAAGATGGTATGATGTGTATTTATATTGACTACAAGGAGTTGAATAATGTCACTATAAAAAATAAGTATTATCTACCACATATTAATGATCTCTTTAATCATCTTGTTAAATCCTTTATATTCTGAAAGAATGATCTACGATATGACTACTATCAAGTGAAGGTGAGAGAGGTTAATGTGATAAAGATAGCTTTCATTACTCGGTATAGATATTATATGTTTTTGGTAGTGCCATTTGGGGTGACTAATACACCAACTATTTTTTATGGATTTGATGAACAAAGTATTGAGAGATTATTTGAATTAGTTTGTGATTATTTTTATAGATGATATTCTAGTTTATTTTGCTTTTGAGGAAGATCATGCTAGGCACTTAAGGATTATTTTGGATATTCTGAAACAACATTAGCTATATACTAAATTATCCAAATGTGAGTGCTGGTTAAAGAATATTTCTTTTGTAGGACATAGTAAGTAGATCTCGTATTTCTATTGATTCCTAAAAAATTCAAGCACTTATTGATTAGTTGATGCCTATTACTGCAATTGAGGTATATAGTTTCATAGGTATGGCTTGATATTATAAAAAGTTTATGAATAAAGTTTTTTATATTTTTGCAACTCTGATGAGACTAACTTAGAAGTCAGTAGTATTTATCTGGATATTAGAGTATGAGGCTAGTTTACAGATATTAAAGGATTGCTTAACTTATGCTCCAATTTTGGCTCTTCTATCTAGTATAAAATGATTTTAGGTATTAGCCATACTTCACTAAGTGTATTAAGGTGTATTTTGATGCATCATGATAGATTTATAGAATATGGTTCCAAATAATTGAACCCACATGAGAGAAATTATCCGACACATAATTTGGAGTTGACTGTAGTTGTATTTGCTTTGAAAATTTGGCAGCATTACTTGTACGGCGTTAGGTGTGATATTTTGACTGATTATCAGAGTCTGGAGTACATATTCACTCAAAAGGATCTGAACCTAAGGTAAATGAGATATTTTGAGTTCATAAAAGACTATGATTTGACTATTCAATATCAGCTTGATATAATTAATGTGGTGGTAGATTCCTTGAGTAGCAAGCCTTATGGATTATCATGTATATAACTCATTTTAATGAGTATTTGATATAAGATATGAAGAGATTACAGTTGGAGGTGATTTCTTCTACTAACTAGGATTCTGGTATATTAGCTAAGATGACCATTCAATATTTATTACAAGAAAATATTTATGAAGCTCAAAAGTCCAATGGAGAATATCTAAAGTTGATTAATTATATTATATTTGGTAAAAAAATTGAACTATAAGTTTTTGTTTATGGTATTATTTTTTACAAAGATGGACTATGGGTTCCTATTTGTGGAGATCTTAGCCGGAGATTTCATATGAGGCTCACTATTCAGACTATATTATTCATCCAAGAAGTAGAAAGATGTACGTAGATTTGAAAGGGATATTTTGGTGGCCTAAATTGAATTAGGAAATAATAGATTTTGTATCAAAGTGTGAGGCTTTTCGATTAGTGAAGGCAGAGCATTAGTGACCAAGCAGTCTTCTACAATCGTTACCTATTCTGGAGTTGAAATGGGAAGAGGTGATGATCAATTTTATTATGGGTTTTCCCAGATTTAGGTAGGGGTATAATGCTATCCAGGTTTTTATCGATTGACTGATAAAAATTTGCTCATTTCATTTTGATTCGACAGACTAATCTGGTGGACAGGTTAACAAAGATCTATGTCAAATATATTATTAGATTATACTGTGTACCAAAGTTGATAGTATCTAATCAGGATGGAAGGTTTACCACCAGATTATGGAGAGGTATTCAATAGGGACTGAGCAAGAAGTTGCACTTTAGTATGTTTTTTCATTCGTAGATAGACAGACAGTCCCAAAGGATTATACATGTACCAGAGGATCTTCTAAGATTGTGTTCTAAATTTTTTGAGTAGTTGGGAGGATCATATTCCACTGATAGATTTTGTATAGAACAACAGTAATAAATTTAGCATAGGTATATCTACTGTAAAGCTTTATATGATAGGAAGTGTAGGACTCTTTTGACTTTGACATATGTGAGAAATAGATAGGTGATAGGTAGCCTCTATAGATAATACTACAACAAAGATCTATTCAATCAAAGAAAGGTTAAAATCTATATGAGATATATAGAAAAAGTACTATGATTAGAAATACAAGTTGGTTGAGTTTCATACTGGCAACTTTGTTTATGTTATAGTTATTCTTATGAAAGGTGTTAGTAGATTTGGGAGAATCAGCAAGCTTAGTCCAAGGTATATTGGACCTTCTGAGATTAGTGAGAGGAAAGGTAGTTCTATTTATAGGTTATTATTACATGATTATATGTCTCATATACATATTGTGCTTCAAGTCTCTTCTTTGAGAAAATGGGTATTTGATTTCAGGAAGAGATTATCGACTAAAGATATTGAGGTTCATCCAAATTTGAATTATAAGGAAGAACCATATTGAATTTTTTGCATATTTTGTGAGAAAATTGAGGAGCAAATAAATTCTTATGATCAAGGTGTAGATTCTTATGATCAAGATGTAGTTGAAGTACAAGACAACTAGAAAGGCTACTTAGAAGAAGGAATTTGAGATGAGATAGTTGTATCATGATTTATTCTAACTCATTCTCGTTTGGAAATGTCGATGATAACATTTTTTTTAAGGGAGTAGATTATGAAAACCCTTAACTTTTAAAGAAATTTTTTGACATAAAATAGTCAATAACTATTTCAGGAGTTATTATAAATCCAAATCACAATCCATCTGCTAGAACATATATAATGTAGTGCTTTAATTATCACAATTTTTTTTATAATTTTTTGGCACTCGTAAAATTCCTTTTTAAATTTGCACCTCTAGACATAAGTGGGTTTTTTGGGACCAACACAAGTCCATTTTGCAAACCAATTTCACCAAAATGTTTTAAATAAAATGAGTTATTTTATGAATATTTTTTTATAATTTTTGAAGCACTAAAAATATTTATATGAATTTTATACTAAAAAATTAATTAAAATAATATTATTAAATTATAACTTAATATATAAAAAATCATTCTTATTATTATGAAATGAAATTTGAATATCATTTATCAATTTGGCTTAACATAGAGGGGTTTGGGAGAAATCAGAATAAAGAGAGGAAAGAGAAGGAAGAAAGCTTGGTTTTGGCGATCGTAGAGCCATTTTTGTGTGTAAGCCTAGTTTGAAAAATTGCTTATCTCGAGGTAGGTTACATTACACATATATCAATTATAAAAATATAAAGTTTTTATCTAATTTTTCGATCAAATTTTTATTTATTTAGTGAAAAATGTGGATAACTTTGTACTGCTAAAACTTTCACCGTGTAATTTTTTATTTGTTATATAAATTGCAATTATGCATATTTTGAATATTTTCTAAAAATTTTTCAATGGGTGTTTTAAAATTTGTTGGGTTTTTATTGAATAAAAAAATTTTTTGATATTGAAAAATAGTGTTGTAGAATAATAAAAGTCTTAAAACATTATTTTACGCAATCCCTAATAATTTGATTATTTTGTGAAAATGTGTACTTTTGCTTAGTTGGATTTTCCTTTGCCTACCATTGTAGAAAATTGTGCAAATTTAATATATGCTCAATTACTCAACTCCTATAATGTGATAATATATATGCATATATTATTAAATTATATTTGCTATGAGCCATAAATGGCTAGAATTTTTTGAGATTCTATTTATGTTAGAGAATATTTTGGTGTCTATTAGGCATGTTCTAGTGGCTATAATCCTATTCTGATGCCTATGAACATATTCTTGTGCTATAAACATAAAAGAGAGTCATAAGGGTCAGAATCCTTTGAGATTATGTCTGGATCTGTGAAATATGATATGACCTACTCCGTGATATGCATTATAATTTATTTATCTGCTCAATACTGTGTTGACCCTATTTTTCCCTAAACTCTTGGGTCAAAGGGTTGACCTGGTCAAATTGACCAGGCCAGGCCCCAAGACCCCTCCCAATCAATTCAGTGGGTCAACTTGAATCAGTTGAGCCCAAACCCAGGCCTTAGGTCAACCTGGTTGATCACGTCAACTTGGATTGACCCAAATTAACCTAAATCACCCTTTATTTGATTTTAAATCTCTTTTAGTACTTCTCAAGCCCAATTCTAACCTCCCCTAGACTCAGTGGGTTAGACCCAACCCATTGGACCCAAACCTTTGCCTTGGGTTAACCTGATTGACCAGGTCAACCCAGGTTTACCCAATTAGCCTAGATGGGTCCGATTCAAATTCAATTCAATTCCAAACTTCCTTGGGCCCAATCCCTAATACCCTTAAGTCAAATTGACCATATTGACTGGGTTGACCTTTGACTTGGTCAACCCAAGTCTTGCATGATCAAATTTGACATATTTAGGTCAAATTAAATCCTTTTGGTCCCTAATTCAAAACCACGACCAAATAGCTTTATTTTCCCTCCTAATTCATCCTTAATGCAATCTAGACCATTGGTGATGAGTCCAAGACTTTAAATAGAGACATTAGGGTTTCTTTGAGTCTCCTGCTTTTTGCTTTCACCCTAGAGCCTCCTAACCCAAGAATTCTCATGTGCAAGATCCCAAAAACTTCTTTCACCCTTCCCAATCAAGATCCACCAGTTAAAATTCATTGGCGGTGATCCTCCGGCGAACTCAAGGCCAAGGAGCTTCCAATAAATTTTCCCGTCGATCAAGGGTGTTTCAAATCTCGAGTTCAATGGAAAATTATTCATGGATAATCTATAAGCTCAACAAGCCCAAGATCCCCTGAATCCACCTTATGGATTAGGTAAAATCACAAACCCTAATCTAGGACACTTAGATTTAAATAACTGTACGTACAGCGTGTTTTGAAAAGCAATTTTAATTTCCACGTGAATGCTCTTCGTATGAGTTATCTAGGTTTAAAATTTCATTGAATTTTGCTGTGTATTTTGTGAGAGCGAAGCAGAATATCATTTAGGGCTTTGGTTTATACTAGTACGATAGTATATTAGATCTAAGTTGTTGATCTCTTAATCAATGGCCGAAATCTTGCCATTCAACTATTTGATTTAATGGCTCCGCCTCCGATCCGGCTTAATCCAGGCCGTCAATTTCATACTATGGATAATCTGACGGTCACAAAACCACGACAACATGGTTAAGTACCACGTCTTTGATTTCTACATCTCTGTAATCGTTGCCAATGATTGCGCGGCAATGCAATCATTGGCAATGATTGCCAAACCGCGTCTATGATTTGATCTTCCCAATTAAAATGTGCCACATGGCCCACCGTCGTCGCCACCAATATATATATTTCAATATATTTTCAAAATTGATTTAAATGTGTTTTTAAATTTAAAAAATTTCTAAAATTAATTTAAAATTATTTTTAATTTAAAAAATTACGTATTTTATATTAAAATTTTTAGAAAAATGCATTCTTTATTTTAAAATTAAAATTATTATTTTATATTATATATTTTTTAAATTATTATTAAAAGGATTATTTTCATTATTTTATTATTATTATTTTGATATTATTAGACCCGGGCTCGGTATCCACGTATAAAAATATCTGTTCTGGAGTCTCTCTCGAGACATTCCTCAAAAAATTTGATTCATACTAATTCTTCCCCCAACTAATGAAGAGATTTTGGCGAAATTGCCACATATGAAATTGAGCACAATTTTGCAAAGAAATACCCCACTTGTTTCTTGAGAAGAGATGGGTCTTATACACACAAGAAACGGAGAGCATACAAAAGTTTAGAATACTATTTGCAAAGCGTAAAGGTATTCATATTACAAATCTTACTATAACTGCTCGTTTTTTATCAGAAGCCTGTTTGATCGATCAATGTGTGATATTCTGAATTCTCATTTCTAACGAAATCGAAATGATCTCTGGAAGGAAGAAACGAAACATAATCAACTTGAATTTGAGACAACTATTCGAAATCTTAGGGAAACACTTGATTTGTTATCTCATGTCTGCTTTTCATGAAAAAAGACCAATTCAGGGGGAGAGTTCCTTCAAACAACAAGGAGCTGGGGCAACTATGCAAAAATCCGAATATTGATAAGATTTATTTGATTCTATTTTGTAGGACTTTAGTAAATTTCATTTTGCTTTGCTAATCCTTTAGTTCAGTTTGAATTTATATCTTTTTGTCAAAGAAAAATGAATAAAAAAGGAGCCTTTATATGTCTCGTTACCGAGGACCTCGTTTCAAAAAAATACGCCGACTATTCATAAACGAAATGTTCCAAATGTTCCTGGAAATTCAAAAGATCCTTCTTTTTCTTTTCAAAAAAGAAAAGAAATTAGAAACCTCAAAAAAAGCCTTTGTCTTTCATTTCATTCAAATGAAAAAGAAATCCCTATGAATGGATAAAAGTTTTTAGCACGTACCAAGGCAAACCCATGTAAATACCCCTTTCTGAAAAAGAAATAGACATTATGTAACTTTATTACATTGGAAAAGACTAGACCGTGTATTTCACCTATTCGGTAGATTTTGTATAGGAAAGGATAATCTAGTTGTGAAATGTAATTTCTTATAATAAAGGATAGGGATCACAGAAACATATTTTGGGAAAAATATCCGATTAATGCAAAAATCACACTACTTTATCAAATTTTGGAAACCAAGGACTCGATCGTATGGATATGTAAACTACACGACTTCCAATCCTAGCAGGAAAAGGAGGGAAATAGATACTCAATTTAAAGTGAAAGTGAGAAAACAAAATTCCATACTCTATTATTATTATTATGTTATTTTTACATTATCATCATTTTACTATTATTATTTTCATTATTAATAATATTATTATTATTACTATTTTCTTATTATTATTTTATTATTATTATTATTTTTATTTTTATTTTTATTTTGACATGTTATTATTATTTTTATTTTTTCTTCTATATTTATATATATATATATATATATATATATATATATAATTATTTTAAAATCCCTAATTTTGGGAGATCCACTATTTAAAATTTTAAACAAAGGCTCTGTTCGTAAATGGCATTCATGGGGGAGAGGATTAGTGGGTGGTTGAGTCCCAATCATTCACTAATCACTTTGATAAGCGTGCTTTACTTTTTTCCTTTATAGTCTTTTGTATGTATAGGATGCACGAGCACTTAGTTTATGTCCTCTTAGATCCTAGGAATTGGTGTGTTTTATTTTATTGCATTTTCTTGCGTGTTATCTAAGGGTTAGTCCAAAACATGCTTCAAATCCATGCAACATAGTGACACCCTAAGGTTAATAATTAAGAGCCCGTCTAGCAAACTTAGAAAATTTTAGGAGCTAGGGTAGATCCCCGATTGACATAAAACTTTAAACACTTAAACTTAGTGATGTCTTAAACCTCCCAAAATTTTCCAGGAATTTTTAGGACCCTTTAGACCACTTAGTTAATAAATCCTAATTTACCCATTAATTAGGCCCCGATAATGTCCAAAAATTCTAATAAATCTATTAACTAAGAAAATTCCCTATAATACCCCAAACTCTTCATAATTTAACTCTAAATCATAGACAACTAGGGCCCCTTAATTGGACTTTAATATGAATCTTAATTTAACTTTAGTTAGAAATCACCTCTTTGCCCTTATTAAATTATTAAAAATTATAAAAAATTTCAAATTTTTTCCAAACACTTGGGAACATCTTCTTAGGTCATTTCTAACCTTTGGGGGTGATTCCAATTAGTTTGGAGCTGATTTGGATCAAAACCCCTAAAACACCCCAAATTTAGCAATTTTTTATAATTCCTTAATTACCCAAAACTTCTAAAATTCATAACTTTGTCTTAAAAACTTCAAATATAGAAAATTCAAAGCCTAACTACTCCTTGTAAGCCCTAATATTTAACTAAGAAGCTAGAGCCCCCAATCCTAGCTTATTTTCTATAGTGACCTTTTGGACTCCCTTAGCCTAGCATAAAGTGGGACCCCAAACTGTCTAAAATCCATTATTACAATTTAAACTTCCAAGATCACTACCCTAAGCATTAAAATGGATCAAAAAATTAAATTAACTAAAATTGATCATAATTCATTAACATTTAAACTTTAATCAAAGTTCCCTTTCAGATCTTTAACAAATATAAACTCTAGATAACTTGAACTAACTACCCAATATAGAAACTATCCAAAGCCACACAAGCCTATTACACACACATAAAATTATTTGCTAGGGCACCACTTCTAGCATTAGGATTAGAGCTGGTGTTTTATTTCTTTTTGCTTCTGTGATGTGATACAATTATGTGTGACACGTATGTTGTTTTCCTTGATTTATGTGTTGTGATTATTTATTTCATTGATGTGGTTTTCAATATTTTGATTATGCTATGATTTGTGAATTAGATTTCCCATAGGTTAGGATCATTTTTATACTAATCTAGTCTTATGCATGTGGCTATACTCATACAACACTAAAATAAATGGGGCAGTAATAATTAAGTTTTAAATACCAACAATATTTTTTACAGATGCTCTAGAGACATGCTTAACTCCCTTTAAATTAAAAGAGTGTGGCCAAGCATGTTTAATTTTCTGCACATATATAACTACTTGTGATGTGATATATTAAACTACTTTGGATGATTTTTATTAGGATAACCATGTAGGAGTTTGGGTATATATTTTCTTTTTCAAATGTAATGTAATTTGTTTTATATCGAGTTGTGAAATTCTTTAAAAGTATAGCATTTTAAATACTAGGTACCAAAAGAAAATAAAGGCCTCCTCTCGGGAAATTTCTTAATCATTTGGGTACCCCCTTGGATGACGAACTGTATGGAGCCCGAAGGAGACAATCCAAAGGGAAATGATCCAGAGAAGGATGATTCTCTCGAAGATGGAGACTTGAAGACAAAATGCCAAACTTTTAAGGCTTACATCATTCATTAAGATTAGAATCTAGGATGTTATCGGCAGAGCCTGTCCACTATTACTTTTATATAGACCCTATATTGTATTTATATGGAACTTGTCGTTGACTTTTTCTTTACTCTCTAGATTGGTTTATATTAATGTGTTTACTATTAATTGCATAGTGGAACTTGCTTACTTTTTTTAGGTTTTTTTTATTGCATGTGTATGGCATGATTTTCACTAGGCTCTTTAAGGTCTAAAAAAATATTTTATACTCATAATTTAAAATTAATATTTTAAGGTTTAAATAACATAGAAACTTAACAGCCTAAGGAATAGCTGGAATCATCTGGGGTCGTATGTATCTTAATGCATTTCTCTCCATCCTTGCTATAAGACACCTACCCGCCTACGAGTAGAGTTCGAATAATCTGGCCTATGAGGATGAAGTTGAAATTACTAAATGACAAGAGGGGAGGTGAATTGTGAAAATCTTTTTCTCAATAAAAATAACCCTAAACAAGAGTTCTAATTTTTTTTGTTATTTTTGAAATTTTACAACAAAACTTTAAGTTTTCTTCCACAAATTTCACCATGCAATAGTTATGAAAATTAAATGCAAGTAAAAAGTAAATGACGATAAGGAAAAAATACACCAAGAATTTTTATAGTGGTTCGGTCAAAATATGACCTACGTCCACTCCCCGGAGTCCTCCGCTCCGGGATTTTCACTACCAAAAATAGTTCTCCTTTTGCCCCCTTCGGCAAGGCGGAGAAGTCTTTACAAACCTCCCTTTCACCAACCCGGCGTGGCGGAGTGCCAAACTCTATTTTCGCCCTCCTGGCGACGGCAGAGAACCTTCTCATTTTTCTCCCTCCTGGAAAAGGCAGAGAACCTCGAGGTCACGGATGTAGACAAGCCTTTCCCTTGGAGATCCTCCCTCAAATTCTCTAGGGCCACAGGAGGAGCAAGAATGCAGCAAGTTCGGAGCAACCGTGTGATCTCCCTCACACCTCTTCTCCCTCACAACGCTCACCTCCTCCTTACTCTCTCAACCCTCAAGAATTTCTCTAGAGCTCTCTCCCTTGGAATCCCTCTCTAACCACGTTCACCCCCTCTGTGATTCTTTCTGAAAAAAGGACTTGATTGACATCTAAAATGGGCTCCAAAAATCTCTGATTTCAAAAGTAGTCGTTACTATTCATACAGTACGATTCAACATCATACAGTACGATCTCCATAAACAGACTTCATCCTGGT
>NW_021319051.1:472150-489949 GCF_001605985.2 Dendrobium catenatum
GAAGGAAGCATCCGTATAAAAAATAGGAAGAATGTCGGGTTCACCAGGGTAGGAGAATTGATATTTGTTGTGGAGGATATAGCCTATTAGGTGACCAAGAGCTAGATTCTATTTCTATCAGGTGGTACGTAGATGAACAAAAGTCATATGGTGAATTTAGTCGCTAATTAAATCAACCTCATCAAACTTTATGTTGGACATAATAAGATAGGTAGCGACGAATAAGGTCGGGGTCAGATTGATACAGTCGCCACCTTTGGGTATTATTGAGGTTCGAAGGACATGTTGAATTATTCGGGCATTTCGAGTTAAGGATTGAACTAGAGGTTAGTGTTGATGGAAAGTAGCATTCCTAAGGACTCTATTAACATCGCTCCAATCAAATTCATCGGTAAGAAATGAGCGAACAATAGGTCCTTCAGTGGATAACCCAATATATTGGGCAATGTCGGCTCTAGTGATCTCAACCTTATGGCCACAAACAAAAGAGTGAAAGGTGGTGTTGTCGACGGTGTAGGTGAGGTTAGCAAGAAATTTGAAGAGAATTTCAGAATTGTAAGGAAATGTCAGGGTGAGTAGGAATTGGAAGATGGTGGAAGCAAAGAGGCCCATTACCTCGAAATTGAGAGCAGTCTGATTGAGCATTTTTTAAGGAGAAATTTTGCAGGCTTTATATCAGTGGTAGGCTTCCTCGTTTTCAGTATTAAGAAAATGAGCAGGTTGGTGATTCGATGAGGATGAGCTTCCAGTAGTCATCCGACCTCGTTTAGACATTGCAAGAGAGCACGAAACTGAGTGAAGGAGTAAGTGAGGAGTGGTTTGAGTGAAACGAATGGCCTAGGAAAGGGTACTTATAGGAAATTTCAACAATCATACAGTACGATCTAGTATCATACAGTATGATAGCCAATTAATATCCTGACCGGTCGTTTCGGGAAAAGGCAGTCAAATCGTACAGTACGATAAGTATCGTATAGTACGATTAGGCGAATTTCGATCGTCCCGAGGCCCTCAGTACGACTTTTGACCAAAAGTTTTGTACAGTACGAACACGTGTATCGTACAGTACGATCCATAATAAATATCATATTAAACACTTTAACTCATATTTATTCCGTGTGCTGATGTGTATTGTACTGTACGAAAGGTATGTATCGTACAGTACGATACTCAATAATGTCGTACCGACCTAATTTAATTCGTCTCAATCCGTTGCTGACGTGTATCGTATCGTACGAAGAAGAGATATCGTACAATACGTTAGGTAATAATATCGGACAAATATCATACAATACGATGTAGGTCGTACAGTACGATCAACAGAGCAGAAATCTGCTTGTTGGTTGACGTTATGTGGATTAAGATGTATCGTACGGTATGATATGTGTATCGTACAGTACGATGAACAAACAATGCAGAGTTTTTGTGTGGTGAGTGTGTGATGATCAGGAGCAGCCTTATTTAAATTTTTTTTTAATGCAGTTATATCTATGACACCTAATCTAGTCCTCAATGTGCTAAAGGTGTCGAAAGCTAGAGGTTTTGTGAATATGTCTGCCAATTGATCTCCTGTAGCGATGTGATGTAATTCTATATCTCCCTTAGCGACGTGATCTCTAATGAAATGGTGTCTAATGTCTATGTGTTTCGTTCGAGAGTGTTGAATTGGGTTCTTAGAGATACAAATTACACTTGTGTTGTCACACATGATCGAGATGGTTCCAACAGGTAGTCCAAGATCAAGAATTTGTTGTTTTAACCATAGTACCTGTGCAACATAACTTCCTACTACGATATATTCTGCCTCGGCTGTGGAAAGTGCTACTGAGTTTTACTTCCTACTAGACCAAGAAACTAATGATTGTCCTATGAATTGGCAGGTACCAGAGGTGGATACCATGTGAGAGTGCCAAGTACCAAGTGGGGATACCAAATACATGTCACACTTGTGGATACCATGTGAAATTGGGGAGCATGACTATAATGGAATAAAATTTATAGATAGATAGTGGATCAATATTGCCACAAAGAACTAACGTGGGTGGGTACGGACCTAATATCTCATCTCAAAAAGAAGTTTAAATTATTAGTTTTGATATCTCAGACCACACTTAGGCGTACCAAGTGGAACTGGGTAGAAAATAAATATTATATCATGACTTATAGATGAAAGAAATTCATATAGGGACATTAGATCAACATCACCACACCTAACTAACACAGGTGGGCATGGACCCAGTATCACCTCTAAAAAAATGAAATTGAATTATTGGTTTTGGTATCCCAAACCACACTTGAGAGTGCCAAGTAAAACTGGGTAGTATAGATATAAGCATTAATATCCATACGACGTACTAGATTATCACCTTCAAGGATGACTTTATACTCTTCGTAATGAACATCGTGTGGTAGTGGGCAAATCATCGTGGCCACACAAATTATCAAAAAGTAAGAGGGTTTCTTTCAAGAGCTACCTATACAGAGGGATATTTATAGGAGGTAGGGAGATTCCTCCTATAATGTGTTGAACTCAAGCAAAGTAATTTATCAGGGTCTTCTTCATCAGTGAGAGAAAAAACCAGATAAAAGTGAGAGACAACATAAAGGATGGCATGAGCAGACTAACCCTGCCCCATATAACCCACATTATCTAGGTTTTGAGGGAGATTAGTTCGCCAAACATGGGCTTGCTGTAGAGCTTGTTCATCAGGCCAAGTAGAACAAATGAGACCCCACTCTATGTAAGTCTTTACAACATGGGAAAAGTAACAAGGGGCACTTGTAACCTCCATATCCATAGCGGTCTCCTTCGGACCCTGGCTCACAAGACCTAGTGGGTCACCTATACTATGGGATAAAAAGGCACACCCCTTAGACCGTGCTAGTCTGAATGTCTCGTACAGCAGAGGTATGGGGAGTTCACTAGTCTGTAGTGAACTATTACCACTAGTGGAAGGGGTGCCAAATGGTCTTTGATGGGAATCCTCAACTCTCATTCTACTCATTTGAGGGGGAATAGGGTGTCCACTAGTAGTCTAATGCCAGAAGTCTTCTTCCTCGTCTAAGCTACTGTAAACAACTAATACATCCTCAGGTATCACCTACGAAAGGTAGGAAGGGAATCATAACCAGTGGAATTCGGAGGTGATGAAGTGTCTGAATGATGCAGGACATCGATTATTTTATTATCTGAAGAGTCAGACTTGACAGTCAAAGAAGAAGTGTAAGGTGTGAGGGAGGAGGGATCTGAATATCATAGTTTCGGGGACCACGGGTCGACCCTCTACCCCTACCTCTACCTCATCTTCCCCTACCTTTACTAGGGGGAACATTGTGCCTCCAACAAACTGAGAAGGAACTCTATTATAATGTTTAGTGGAAACACCTGTCTCAATCCTAACCTGTGATGGACCCTGTACTGGCAATTGTATAGAACCCTATGTATCTGACTGCATAGGACCCTGTATAACACTAGCGGGTATCACTGGTGACTAGGTAGGTGGAGGGCACCATTCCATACTCGTGGATCCAAGGCCTTCCTAAGAGAGCCTTGTATGAAGTATCAGCCTTAATCACATTAAACTTTTCCTCAGTTAGGAAATTTCCAAACTTTAGAGGAAGGGTAATAGACATTAGAGCATGCTATCCTTGGTCATTAAAGTCTTTCAACATAATCTTGTCATAAGTGAGCTTCAAGTGACCTAGGGAGAGGCCCTTTAAAGTTTCATATATAAGGATGTTTACTGAAGCCCCTTGGTTAATGAGGACCATGTTCAACTCATAACCATTAACTTCAATAGTGACATATAAGGGACGGTTGTGCTCAGAAGTCCCTAAAAGAATATCAAATTTTGAAAAGATAATGCATGGCATCTCTCCCAAGTGGTGGAATCATAAGCAAAGAATGCTTGATAGGACTCTAGTTCGAGTAGGGCTTTCATTATTGTCTCTCACAAGTCAGGGGACATCAGTAAAGCATCATAGACACGAAAAAGAGAGGGGATCTTCCTTAATAGGCCATCACCTTATAGTCGATCTCCAGCTGAGGGCCTTTTCCTTTCTCCTTAAATTGCTCTTGGGAGGAAGGGGCAGGATCATCCTATTGGATAATAATATTCTTATCTTTTTCTTTTGTATTGTTACCCATCCTAGTGGAAGGACCTTCTCTGAATGCAAGTGAACTTCCTATATCGAGTCATCCTCGGAAGGAGATTCACTTAGCTCAGGGGTGGTAGCTTTTGTTGGCTATAGGGAAAGTGTTTAAAGTGGATTCTCGGGTTCATCTTCTAAATCCATGTAACAACCACCCTCTGAAATTACAAACATTGGTTCCTCTTCATACTTAGACTCAACTTCACATATAGGATCATTTATATTATTAGAAGTATGTAAAATATGAAAAAAGAGAGTATCATAAGAACTAGAAATAAACACACGAGAAGACAACCAAAAGTAGCCAGAATCACATTCTTCTATTGATCATCATCAATTGAAAGGAGAACAAAGTCCTTCAACATAAGTGCTAGAAGGAACTATGTCTTCCCTTCTGAAGTTACAACAAAATTTTCTTTTTCATGCATCTTTTGAGTACATGTAAGAGAAGAAGTAAAAATGTGATTCGTAGGCACTACAACAGAAGGAGTACAAAAAAAAGGTGCTGGCATAGTAACTGAAGCGGCAATTATCGAATTAGTCTGGGGAGGCCTCCTCTCAACTACCTCTAAATCCTAAACTGCCTTATCGATCATCTTTTTTGTCTTCTGAGAGAGTGCTAGCTGCCACTCTCCCTCAGAACCTCTGGGTGACCTGCTGACACTGCCTTGACTAGAACTATGGATGGAACTATAAATGGAACTGGAGATAATCTGAACCATATGAGTGGTCTTACCCTGAGGCTACACTAGGTCACTATCCTGCAAATGGATATCTCCACTAGCCATAAAGCTCTCCACCTTATCCTTGAACACAAAACAATCTTCACGGACATGTCTAATATGATGGTGAAAAGGGCAATATATTGGATGCTCTGTTTGCCCCTCCTCATGTGTCTTCTTATTAAATGGAAACTTCAATACATTTTACTTAACAAGAAATTTAAATATCTTCTATACACTATCTTAAAGGGTTATTCCTTATTAAGTCTCTCCTTTAAAGATAGTTGACTCTATGAGGTCCTATAAGGCAGTCTACACTACTAAGTCTTAGATCATGGTGGTGGTGAACTGACTGTGGATCTCTTGCCCTTATCCGGTGGCCCATAGGTACTGTGTATCTCCCTCTTCTGGGAGGAGGTGCCCCTGAGGACTCCTACCACTGAGGTCTGCGCGAAGGCTGACTCTCAATCTTAGGAGGGACTACATCGGGTATGTTGTCCTTTAAGCAAGTAACCTTTATCAGTAACTTTTGGTAGGTTCTAATGTTGAAGCCCTTAAGGTAGGGTGTTATGGGACCAACAAAGTTCATTAGTAGGACCTCCACTACATGTTGCTCCTGTAACTGAGGCTCACACTTCAAACTAAGGTTCCTCCATCTGATTATATAATTTGGGAGACTCTCTCGAGGCTACTGTCTAATCACAACTAACTATCCAACAACGACCCAGTGCTCTGCACTGACAAATCTCTGAACAAATAGCTAAGCTAACTCTATAAAGGTCTTAACTAAGTCATTGGGGAGGTCGGCATACCAAGAAAAGGCCACCCCCACTAGGCTGCTAATGAATAGTCGTAACATCAGTGCATCATTCCCCCCTAAGTTGTAACATATAGCCCGGTACTGGGCCACATGCTGCCTCAGGTTCCCAAACCCTTCAAAAACTCTAAAATATAGGGGGAAAAAATCAGGAGGATAGGGCTCCCTCTCGTACTCAACCGGGTAGGGTCTTCCTCTACTAACAACCTCTACAGCCTTTTTGGAGGAAATCGTCTGCTCAACCTTCTAGGCTATTAAGTCCTGAATTTGTCCCACTGATAATTGGGCTGACTGACTTTAAACTGTGATGGTAATAACTGTAGGTAGGCCTGGCGCTAGAGGTCGTGCTGTGGTCTCATCCCTAGACGTAGTAGGAGTGGCTATGCTTGTCATATGAGGCATCGCTCCCAGTGCTGTCAACTGGGCGGTCATCGCCGCCCTAGCTCTGGCCATCTCTACCATATGAGTCTGAAGGTGTAGAATGATAGCTTTTGTATCAACTGATCAGAGAGAGCCACCAAACTCGGGCTCTCCCTACTCATCCTTGTCCTCAGGCTGTCTCTACCGTCTGAGTGACCTCTACGGGTAACCAAACAGACTCTATGTATTAATATATCCTTGTATAACTCATTCTCAAGTAAATCCTCCTCGATGAAGGTCTAACGAAGTGCCTCTATGTGCGGACTCGGTGAACCCTAAGGGGAAGCTACAGCATTTGAGTCACAGACCATCGAAGCCACATCAGAATTGGAATGAACAATTGACTCTAATTACTCAACTGCCTATGTCTGCTACACTGCCTTGATAGGGGTGTCTGCCTATCATTATCTCCAAACCCACCTACTACAAAAGGGGAAACTGGCTATTGAGGGGCCACAATAAATGAATGGACCTGAGCTCTGGTAGACTCCAAGCTCTGTCTCAGTCTCTGATGACATGGGGGTTGTCCAACTTTAGGGGCAACTAACTGTGGTTGGACTGTGGGAACATAACTAACTGTATGTCTAGTGGCTATCCTCTTTACCACCTGTACCACAATCTCAAGGTCTGTAACTGTAACTGAAAGGATGCCTAAGATATCTGGCAGAGTAACCTCTCTCAAATGATAGGCTCTCGACCTCGAGCTAGGCAGAAGATACTCTGAATCCTCTAAGAGAAGGTTCGAGCAGTATCGTCCCTAGGGGAACTAGCTTGAGGCAAAGTAGTGGAGATAGGATGGGTCACTGTAATGCGAGCAACATCCTTTTTATCACTACTATGTGCTAGTGGATAGAAGCATCCTCCCTGGATTGCTTCTTTCTCAGGCGTTACCATAACTCTTGGGGTAGGCAAAACTGACACTGGTCATGGCGCCCACTATACAGGTACCACTCTCCACTAAACAAGCTCCTGGTGAGCCTCTACCTCTTTCATCCTTAGTTTATTTGCCTCAGATGTAGCCAATCTAAATCTCATATTTCTATTCCTTTGATCCCTTCTCCCAAGGCCGGAGGTAGAAGAGGAAAGAACATCAAAACCCACTACCTGGGTGACCGAGGAAATAGGCACCACAGGAAGTGTTGGGGTTTGTTCGGTGGTCTCAAGGAGAGAGAGCCAAGCAAACACAGAAGCCCAACGGGTGGAAGGTGAAGGAGCCTCGGTCTGAGCACCCCTCTTCCTAGAGAAAGAAGGAGGGTTAACCAAAACTTGAGCTACCTCTGTCGAAATAATAAGAATAACAAGTGGAGCAACTGTTGCAAATTCAGTTTCATGGATTATGTTTTGATGATTAGCAAACACTCTTGCTTCTTTTCAACTTCCTTTTACTACTGACATTTTCAGGATTTAAAGATCAAACAGAAAATGGAATCAGCTCAAGACTAGGTAGATTAGGGTTGAGTCAGTCTGTAATTTTCTTTTTTCCCTTTCTTGAGTCAAATTGTAAATGTTTGAAGTGACTGATGTTAAGTAACCCTACACACATACACTTGAGAGATTTAGAATTTATGTTTTTACTCCCATCATCCCGGACGATATTTATATCGGCCTGGACGATCAAGTTTAAAACAGAAGTTCTAATCATGATTTCTTAGTTAAGGCAACTGTAATTAACTGATCGTCCTAGACGATACATTTATCGGACAGAACGATATGCTCAAAACAGAAAGAAATAGCCACCATGATCAATTTAAGTATTCTGTATTTTTGGAAATTGGCCTGGACGATCGTGAGATCGGCCTGGACGATATTGCACAATTATGCCTAAATTGATCCGGCAATCAAGGAAGAAATTAAGGATGAATTGATACGATCACATCGTCCTGGACGATCGTCGAATCGACCGGGATGATATATTCAAAAAACCTTAGTTGCTCCTGGATGATAAATATCGGCCAACACAAATTCAGGGCAATGTTCTGGCCGATCAGGATGGGACAGCTCGAAATCAGGGCGATGCTCTAGATGATTTTCCTCTTATTTGAACTGATCGTCCGGGACTATCGTGAGATCGGCCGGGACGATCAAGCCAATTTTCAATCATCCAGTTCATTTTCAGAGCGATGTTCTGGCCGATCATCTGTGTTTTGAACTGATCGTATAGGACAATATTATTATCATCCTGGACGATAAAGTTGTCAACTTGCATTTATTGAGATCGTTTGAAGCTCTCTATTTATGAGCTCTTGTTCAACATTTTTGAACATCTTTTGGCTACTGCTTGACTTGAGAAACCCTAAAGGAAAGAGAGAGGAAAAGAGAGAGAGAGAGGATCTTATGAGGGGGAGCTTGTGAGGGAGTTAAAAAGGGCTTCTCCAAGCATTATTCCACTTCTTCTTCCCTAGAGTCTCTTATGCTTGGAAGGGTTGGGAGAGGTAAGCTTCAGCGATCGATCGAGGTTCTCTGCCTGCTTCAGGAGGAAGCAAAAGGAGTAGGGTTCTCTGTCTTACCGGGGGTGGCAAAAAGGAGGTGTTTTGTATGGGCTTCTTTGCCTAGCTGTAGGGGCTAAAGGAGAGTCACGTTGGTAGTGCAATACTTGGAGGGCCCCTCCGGGGAGTGGACGTAGGCCAAGTTGACCAAACTACTATAAACTCTTGTGTTCTTTTTACTACTTCCGCACTTTAATTTTCTGCACTTATTTTTTTGTGGTGACTTTGGTATGTGATATTTGTTCTTGGTTTTTAAGAATTTTTTAAAATATCAATTTACCCCACCTCTTGGTCAGCCTCAGGACTAGTTCATAGGGCCTAACATCTCTAACTAACTTTCAGCAACAACTGGCTATCGGCGCTGAGGGATTGGAGAAACTCATAAAGTAGGTACAACAGGTATGGGTCTCCTAACAACTGGATGGGTAGGAGCAATCAGAAGTGTTCTAGGCACCGACTGCCTAACTATAGGGCGTACTGGCTACGCAGGAAGGTGAATTGGATGAGCAAGTTCCCAAGCTATCCATCGAGCCACTAGTCGTCCCAAAGGGCACATGGCTTCACGTTCTCTTCTCCCAGGAGGAGAGAATATAATAGCCTCAACTAGGGTCGGCTCGCCAAGAGTGACGAAAGCCAAGTCAGTGAAGGAACTAAAAGTGATTTCTCCAGCAGGGGGATAAGCTAACAGGGACTTAGGGAGAGTCACTTGTGCATCCAAGTCAAATCAAAAAGTTATAAAAGAAGCATGTGAATACATGGCACTACTGCAAAAAAAAAAGAGAATTGAAAGGTTTATTAAGAGTGGATAAAAGAATAGAATTTGATAGGGTACGGAATGGCCTAGAAGGCCAAAAATAGGGGAAAAACCTAACTAAGAAGGAAACCTAACTAAGAAATAGATCCTAATTATGAGAAGCATGAACCTAATCTAAGGAGTGCCAATCACAGAGTATACACAAGAAATAATAATATGATATCCAAAGATAGAGAGAGATATGAGTCCCACCGTGGTCACCAGAAACTTGTAGACCTCCAAAAGGACATTTCTCAGCTGTAGAGTGCAGAGGGTATTCAATCGCTCCACCCCGAGGGATAGAGACGATCACATGTCTCTGTACTCTTTATAAATAGGCCAATAGAAGGGCAGATTGAATCGTACATACGACTAAACATTGAGGATAGTGGCTCTCACAAGCGCACCCCTATGGTTAGTAATATATATAACCTAATCAATATCATAGGTTTCCCCCACCTGATATATCAGCTTGATTGGGGTTTATTTGATGGTGGAGTTTTGATTCTCACAAGTGTAAGCCCATGTGGTTAATTACATCTCGAGCCTAGGGCCTGAGAAAACTCTCGATTAAGGATCTAATATTATTCTTCCCAAATAAGGGGATTTGCACACAAAAGGGATATTAAAAAGTCCTACTTAAATGAAAGATATGCTCAAAGGGCTTAGTCAATATGCACGGTTCATCTCAGCATCCGGAGGGATTAAGGCATTGATAAAGTAGAGAAAATAAATCACGCACTCAAAACAAACAGAAGGAAAGAATGGAGGGGCGTCATCTATGTAACATAATAAGTAGGATTTATAGTTCCTTAAGATAAGGAACTTACCCACTATTTAGGCATACTAAAAGACGCCCAATGTAGTAGCCTCGACCTCTAGATCTAAGGTGGGATTACTGTTATACCCAACACAAACACACATATCCTAACTAATGCACCTAGGCTTATACCTTGCCTAAAAAGGGATGCCAGCTAACAGCCTAGGCGCATAAAATCCATGCAGTCCAGTCTTTAAGAAAGATAGATAAGTAGGTTGAGTATTTGGAAGTAGGGCCGACATCTAGAGAGTTTCCTAATTGGCCCTAGACTTATGTAAGGTGAAAGCTCCTAGAGCTAATGTAATTAAATTTTAATTTAATTCGTTTATAATACAATACGTGCTAGTTGAAAGGCTTCAAATCATGTATGCTTTAGATTTTAAAAATTATATGCTTATATAAAAATAATTTTTATAAGAAGACTAGACTTCCCCAAGTCCGGCACCTCATCGAAGTGCCTCATCGTAAGGAAGGAGAAGAAAAATAGTAATATGCATGCGACCCCGAATGATTCTGACAGTTCCTTAGATCATTAGGTTTCTATGTTATTTAATTCTTAAAATTTTAGAATTTTAATTACGAGTAGAAAAATATTTTGTCCTTAAAGAACTTATCGAAAAATAGGTCACACACATGCAAGAAAGAAATTTAAGAAAAATATGCAAGTTCTACTACACACTCAAAATAAACACATCAATATAAATCTACATAAAATGTAGTAAAGTAAAGTCCAAAGTCTATGGTAACTGCCACATAAATACAACCTAGGGTCTGCAAAAAAGTAATGGTGGCCAAGCCCCACCGACAACAACCTGGATTCTAATGCTGAGGAATGGTGCTAGTCTTAAAAGCTACGCATTTTGTCTTGAAGTCTTCATCTTCAAGTGGACCGTCCTTCTCCGAATCATCTCCCTTTGAATCGTCTCATTCAGGCTCCGTCTAGTCCGTCCTCTAGAAGGGTACCCAAATGACTAGGAAATTTCCCGAGAAGGGGCCTTTCCTATTCACTTTGTGTGCCAAGTACTTGAAATGATGAACTTTTTAAGACTTTTACAACTCAATTCTATCAAATTACATTACATTATAAAAAAAAATTATAGACTCAAACTCCTATAGGGTTATCCTAATAAAAATCGCAGGCAGTTATAATAGATCATATCATAAGCAGTTAATAATAGTGTATGAAAGTAAACACACTTGACCAAGCTCTTTCATTTTTAATGGAGGCTAAGCGATGTCTCTATAGCATCTGTAGAAAACAACATTAGTATTAAAGCTCAAATTATGACTGCCCCCTTTATTTTAGCGCTGCATGAGCGTGGCCACCTGTATAAGACTAAACTAGTATAAAGGCGGCCCTAACCCATGGGCATTCTAATGCACAAATCACATTACAAACAAAGCATAGAAAATGCATCAATAAAAATAAATAATCATCACCACCAATCAATAAAAGCAAATAACACACGTGCCACACACAATCACATCATATAAACTAGAAAAGAAAGAAGGAAAAGTAAACATCAGCCCTAATCCTAGAGCTAAAAGTGGTGCCCTAACAAACAATTCTATGTGTGTGGTAGGCTTGTGTGGCTTTGGATAGGTCCTAGGTAGGAGAATTAGTTCAAGTTACCTAAAGTTCAGGTTTGTTGAAGGTTTGAAAAGTAAACTTTACTTAAAATTTAAATATTAATGAATTAAGATCCATTTTAGTTAATTTAATTTGTTGATCCATTTTAAGGCTTAGGGTGGTAATCTTTAAGGTTTAAGTTGCTTTAGCCAATTTTGAAAAGTCTCGGGTCCTCCTAAGTGCTAAGTTGAAGTGGTCCAAAAGATCACTATAAGAAATAGGATAGGTTTGAGGGTTGTAGCATTTTAGTTAAATATTAGGGCTTAAGGGGAGTAGTTAGGCTTTGAGTTTGCTGGATTCAGAATTTCCTAGGTGAAGTTATAAATTTTAGATGTTTGGAGCAATTAATGAATTATTAAAATTGCTTAATCAACTAAAAAGGGTATAAAGGTAATTTTAATTAAAGTTAAAATTAAGGCTCAAATTGAGGTCCACCTAATTTTTAATTTTGAAAATAATTAACATATTATGTATTTAAATAATGTTTAAGTATCCAAATAATTAAGCAATGCAGGAATACAAATAAAAAAAGTAATTTTTTGCCACTGAAAATATTTTCTAGATGATGATACATAATTTTCTGAAAAGAACAAGATATTATACATAAAAGTCGGATTTAAAATGAAATTATGGTGAATTTTTTAAATTTAAAATGAGTAAATGGGGTTCTAAAATAATAATAAATACTTAAAAATATTAATTAAATTAGATTATATTAACAAATTAAGGTTTCTGAAAATAATTTCAAAATAAAAATTATAAAAATATATAGGAAATATTTTACAAAAAAAATTTAAATAATTATTATTGTAGTACCCTAAGGTATTTAATTATTTGAATAACTATATGATACTTAAAATAATAATAATAATAGTCATAATTTTAAAATTAAATAATTGAAAGATAATCTCTCATTTCAAAAATGATTTAATAAAATAATAATTTTTTTTAATTTTGAACTAATTATATTTTAAAATGCAAGGCATTATTTTTTTGAAAATTTTAATATATAATATATATTTTTTAAATAAAAATAAAATTCATAATAATTATTTAATAAAATCTATTAGAGAAAATAATCAAAATAATATCTAAAAATTAATTTAAAATAAGAAAACGACGAGTTTGCTCTCGGGATGACACTTGGCGATGTTAGATTCGTTCGTTCAAACCATGGCGGCAATGGCATGACACGTGGCATCGTCAGGTTGGATCCCAAAATTGCAGAGCAATCATTATTAATGATTGCGTCGTTGCGCAAGCACTGATAATGATTACTGTGGCATCGTAATCAGTGCCTACAACTTAAACACGTAAGCGCAGAGCCATCAGATCGTCCGTGGAATAGAATGGATGGTCCTGATCTCGTTGGACGATAGACTTAACTACAATATCTGATTCTGTAGTTGATCTGGACCGCAGAACGACCAGATCGTGATCGTTGATCGCAGGATCAATGGTCCTGATTCTCCCCCAGTGAACGGAAGCGAAATCTATAGCCCAAATCCATTTTTTGGATTTTTCTCGTGATTGAATGGACCAAATCGCACAAAATTTAAACATATGCTCTACTCATGAAGAGCATTCATGGGGTATACATGTTTTGGCCTAAAATGCAGTTAACAAAACATTAATTAACCGTAAGTGTTGTGACCTAAGTCTAAGGATTTTTAGAAATAAAACCATTAGATCTTCAAATCCTTTGAACGGTTGAGCTTTTAGACTATCCTCGTATAATTCTCCTATTGAACTCAAACCTTGAAATGCTTTAGATCGACAAGAAAAGGACTTGGAGCTTCTTGGCCTCGGCTCACCGGAGATCTCATCACCGATGAGGTATTTCTATCGGGTTTGAGTTGGGGAAGATGTGAGAAGGTCCAGAGAGCTCTCAAATGTAAGTTCTCAGTCTTAGTGGGGCTAGAAAGAGAGGAATTATAAGAGAGCCCCTCAAGGAAGCCCTAAAAGACTATTTAAAGGCCTAGAGCTACCACCAACGGTTGGGATTGAATTTAGAATGATTTTAGGAGGGAATTAATATTGATTGGTCATGAGTTTGAATTCAAGAGCAAAGGGAATGAATTTAATGCTTTTAAGAGCTTTAATTTGACCTAAAAAGGTCAAATTGACCTATTCAAGACTTGGGTTGGCCAAGCAAAGGTTTGACTTGGTCAACCTAGTCAAATAGGCCAAAGGGGATGAGGGGTCGAGCCAAAAATAGGTTTGGATATGCTTGAAATTGATTTAGGCTCAAATGGGTCAATTTGGGTCAACCCAAGTTGACCTGGTCAACCAGGTTAACCCAGGGCACGTGCCTAGGCTCGATAGATTTTATTCGACCCAAGTAATTTATTAGGAGGGGTCTAGAGGTATGGGAAAAATAAAGGTCAACAAATGGACCACCCCCAATAGAAGTGGAGAACAAACTAGTGAACCACTCATGTTGGTGTTGACTGAATTTAACCAAGAAAGTAAAGTAAAGAGCACAAGTAAAAGAGTATCAGAAAGGGTGCAAGAAAGAAAGGAGCTCTTTTCCTAGCCTTGCCGTATAGCAAGGGCGGAGTCTAGGAGAGGGTAAAAAGCAGCAGTACACAAGTAGAATGTCACCAAATGTTGAACAAGTAGGTGGGATTCTCTCCTGGCCTTACCATGTAGTAAGGGCAGAGCCGAGAGAAGAACCAACACAAAGCAATAAAATAATTTTCCCTTAGCCTTACCCTATGGTAAGGACAGAACCAAGGGGGGAAAGTAACATAGTAAAGAACCACCAAAAGGTGAAAAAGTGTAATGGGATTCTCTCCTAGCTTTACCCTATGGTAAGGGCAGAGCCGGGGGAAGAACCCAAGTAAAGGTAGTAAAGTAAAATGTCATCAGGTGGTAAACAAGTAGTGGGATCTCCTCCTAGCCATGCCCTACAATAAGGGCATAGCCAAAGAAAGAACCCCAACAAAGTATCACCACAATGGTAAAAAAGTAAAGGAGTTCTCCCATAGTCTTACCCTACAACAAGAGCAGAGCCAAGGGGAGAATAAAAGTAGGGATCACCACAAGGGTGAAAAAAAAGTAGTATCCTCTCCTAGCCTTACCCTATAGCAAGGGCAAAGCCTAGGAGAGAATTAAAGAAAGTAGAGCTCACTAAGAGGTGAGAAAGTACTGAGATCCTCTCTTGGCCTTACTCTATAACAAAGGCAGAGCCGAGGAAAGAAGAAAAACAAAGTAGTAAATTAAACCAACTATCTGCTTGATCTTATTGAAACAACATGATAGAAGGTGCAAAAGGGTGGTGAGGAATGCCTTCCAGGGGCTCTGTTAGGCTCTCTCAACCAAGTAATTTGAAGTCCACCTGGCGTCTATGCCTGCAATAGTACAAAAGAAGAAAAGAAAGGTCACCACTACTCAGTGTATGTGCCTACGGCAGGGTCTCTACTTGGCGCATATGTCAAAAATAGTACAAGTAAGAACACTCAACACAAACATCCGGCATATATTCCTGCAATAATGTGAAGAGGAAAGAGTCAACTCTGCCCGGTGTATGTGCATGCGGCAGGGTCTCTACTTGGCTCATATGCCAAAAGTAGTACAAGTAAGAACACTCAACACAATCATCCGGCGCATATACCAAAAGTATTACAAATAAGAACACTCAACACAATCATTCGGCGTATATGCCTGTAATGATGTGAAGAGGAAAGAGCACCTCTTCTCGGTATATATGCCTGCAGTAGAGTCCCTACCCGACGCATATGCTTGTAGTAGGATAAAGAAAAAATCACTCAACACAAACACCCGGCGCATATGCCTGCAATGATGTGAAGATAAAAGAGTGGTGAGGAATGCCTCCTAGGGACTCTATTGGGCTCTCTCAACCAGAAAACCTAATGTTCACCTGGTGTATATGCCTGCAGTAGGACAAAAGGGAAAAAAAAGGTCACCTCTCCCCAGTGTATGTTCCTGCATAAGAGTACCTACCCGACGCATATGCTTGTGATAGGATAAAGAAAGATCACTCAATATAATTACCCGGCGCATATGCCTGTAATGTGTGAAAAAGTGGTGAGAAATGCCTCCCAAGGACTCTGTCAGGCTCTCTCGACCAGAAAACCTAATGTCCACCCGGTGTATGTGCATGTAATAGGACAAAAGAAAAAAAATGGCCACCCTGCCCAGTTTATGCGCCTGCAATAGGGTCTCTACTTGGCGCATATGTCAAAAGTAGCACAAAGAAAGAACACTCAACACAATCACCCAGTGCATATGCCAACAATGATGTAAAGAGGAAAAAAGTCACCTCAACACCAACCTAACACAACTCTGTGTATGGATTTGAGGGAAAAAGAAATAAATGTAATTATGAGAACTTTCAGGGAAAAAAGTTATTTAAAAATTCCAAAACTGACTTCTAGTTATCTCATGGTAGAGGACAAAACATCGTAGCCATGGGTATCTAGATGCTCGCAGAATTTAAACAACTTTATCAAAATATTTAAAGTAGAATAAAGTAGAGGAAATTTGAGCTTTCTAGGAGTAAAGCTAGGCTCCACCTGTGACAAGGGCAACCGATTTTGCTCCACTTAGAGCTTCCTTTCTTCTTTATTATTACATCAAAATATTAGAAGAGCGAAGAGAGAGGGAAAATCTAGCTCTTAGAGAGTTAAGCCGGGCTCCACTTATGACAAGGGCAACCAGTTTTGCTCCACATAGAGCTCCCTCTCTTCTTTTCATATATTATTTTAATATATGTTCACAATAAATGACCGGAACACAATGAGAGGGAATTAGAATTGGCTTTGATAACCCAAGCCATGTTCCCCACATGAATAAAACTGGAGAGAGAGAGAGAGAGAGAGAAATCATATACTAATTACAAAGAATTGAAATATTGACTTCGATAACACAGGCCACACTTGTGGATACCAAGTGAAACTAGGGTGCATGACTATAATGGAATAAAATTTATATAAAGATAGTGGATCAACATTACCACACCTAAGGGTGGGTACGGACCCAGTATCCCATCTCAAAAAGAAGTTTGAATTATTGGTTTTGATATCCCAGACCACACTTAGGGGTACAAAGTGGAATTGGGTAAAAAACAAATATGGTATCATGACTAATAGATGAAAGAAATTCATATAGAGATATTAGATCAACATCACCACACATGACTAACAAAGGTGGATATGGACCCAGTATCGCCTCTAGAAAAATGAAATTGAATTATAAGTTTTGGTATCGAAGCAATTAGTTAATGGTTGAAACTCAATCAACAACTAATGCTTCCACCCCCCCCCCCCTCTTGAATGCTATTCATAAGCAAAAGCTATGTTTAAAATCTCATAAGAAGTCTCTCCAAATTAAGGCATTTAATAATTTGCTTAATTTTAAAATAATTTAAAATATACATATATTAAAAATATGTATTTAAAAATAAAGTAATTAAAAACAATTCAATGTAAACACATGCATAGATATAAAAGAGATATACTGGCCACTCAAATGGGGTATCAAAATAGCTTTAAAATAATTTTTAATTTTGAAAATAATTAACATATTAATTACTTAAATAATATTTAAGTATCCAAATAATTAAGCAATGCAGGAAACCAAAAAATAATTTTTCGCCACTAAAAATATTTTTTAAATGAAGATACATAATTTTCTAAAAAGAACGAAGTATTATACATCAAAGTCATATTTGAAATGAAATTATGGTGAATTTTCAAAGTTTGAAATGAGTAAATAGGATTTTAAAATAATAATAAATACTTAAAAATAGTTATTAAATTAGATTCAATTAAATAATTAAGGTTTCTGAAAATAATTTCAAAATAACAATTATATAAATATTTAGGAAATATTTTAAAAAAAAGTTTTAAATAATTATTAATGTAGTACCCTAAGTATTTAATTATTTAAATAAATATAAGATACTTAAAAAAATAGTAATAATAGAAATAATTTT
>NW_021319051.1:490134-529916 GCF_001605985.2 Dendrobium catenatum
TATATATATAATTTAAAACAAAATTTATAATAATTATTTAATAAAATCTGTTACAAAAAATAATTAAAATAATATTTAAAAATTAATTTAAAATAAGAAAACATCGGGTTTGCTCTCGGGATGACACATGGCGACGTCAGATTCGTCCGTTCTTACCGTCGCCGCGGTGGTGGCATGACACGTGGCATCATAGGGTTGGATCCAAAAACTACGGAGCAATCATTATCAAAGATTGAACCAACGTACAATCATTAATAATGATTAACATGGCGTCATAATCAACGCCTGTGACTTAAACACGTAAGCGCAGGTGCGGAGCCGTCAGATCGTCCGTGGTATGGAATGGACGGTCCTGATCTCACCGAACGATAAACTTAACTACGAGATTTGATTCCGCGGTTGATCCGGACCGTGGAACAGCTGGATCGTGACCGTTGATTGCAGGATCAATGGTCCTGATCCTCCCCTAGCGAACGGAAGCAAAACCTATAGCCCTAATCCAATTTTTGGATTTTTCTCATCATAAGATGGACCAAATCACAAAAAAATTGAAACATATACTCTACTCATGAAGAGCACTCATGGGGTATACATGGTTTGGCCTAAAATGTGCTTAATGAAATATTAATTAACCCTAAGTGTTATGACCTAAGTATAAGGTTTTTAAGAAATCAAACCATTAGATCTTCAAATTCTTTGAACAGTTGAGCTTGTAGACTATCCTCGTATAATTATCTTGTTGAACTCGAACCTTGAAGTGCTTTAGATCGACCGGTAAAGGACTTGGAGCTTCTTGGCCTCGGCTCGTCAAAGATCTTGCCGCCGGTGTGGTAATTCCATCGGGTTTGAGTTGGGGAAGATGTGATAAAGTCTAGAGAGCTCTCAAATAAAAGTTCTCGGGCTTAGGGGGGCTAGGAAGAGAGGAATTATAAGAGAGCCCCTCAAGGAAGCCCTAAAAGACTATTTAAAGGCTTAGAGCTACCATCAATGGTTGGGATTGAATTTAGAATGATTTTAGGAGGGAATTAATGTTGATTGGCTGTGGGTTTGAATAGAAAAGGGAATGAATTTAATACATTAAAGATCTTTTATTTGACCTAAAAAGGTCAAATTGATCTATTCAAAACTTGGGTTGGCCAAGTCAAGGTTTGACTTGGTCAACCTAATCAAATAGGGGTTGAGCTAAGAATAGGTTCAACCGGGTAGGGTCTCGCTCTACTAACAACCTCTCCAACCTTCTTGGAGGAAATCACCTGCTCAACCATCTAAGCTATTAAGTCCTGAATCTGTCCCGCTGACAACTGAGCTGACTGACTCTGAACTATGGTGGTAGCAACTGTATGTGGGACTGGTACTAGTGGGGATGTTGTGGGCTCATCCCTGGATATAGTAGGAGTGGCTACACTGACATATGAGGCATTGCCCCCAGTGCTATCAAATTTGCAATTATCGCCTCCATGGCTCTGACCATCTCTACCATCTGAGTTTGAAGGTAATGGTAGCCTTTGTATCAACTGATCATGGAGAGTCACCCACCTCAGGCTCTCCCTACTCATCCTCATCCTCAATTTTTCTTTGCTTGTCTGAGTGACCTCTGCAGGTAACTACACAGACTCTATGTACTGGTATATCCTCATCTGACTCATCCTCAAGTAAATCCTCCTCGGTGAAGGTCTGATGAAGTGCCTTTATATGCGGACCTCGTGAACACTCAGGGGAAGCTACAACATCTGTGCCACAGACCATCAAAACTACCTCAATACTGGAAGGAACAATTGACTCTAACTGCTCAACTACTTCTGTCTGCTGAACTGCCTCAACTGGGGTGTCCGCCTATCATCGTCTTTAAACTCACCTACTGTGACGGGGCCCAGAAGGGGAAACTATCTGCTAAGGGGCCATAACAACTGAATGGGCCTAAGCTTTGGTAGACTCCAACCTCTGTTTCAGTCTCTGACGAAGTGGGGGTTGTCCAACTGTAGGGAAACTGACTATGGTCAGACTGTGGGAACAGAACTAATTGTCTGCCTATGTGGCTATCCTCTCTACCACCTGTACCTCCATCTCAAGGTATGGAACTGTAACTGAAAGGATGCTTGAGAGATCTAGTAGAATAACCTCTCTCAACTAACAGACTCTCTACCTCGTACTAGGCGGACGATACTCCGAATCCTCTTAGAGAGGGTTCGAGCAGTATCGTCCCTAGGGGAACTAGCTTGAGGCAAAGTAGTGGATACAGGAGGGGTCACAACAATACGAGAATCATCCTCCTCATCGCCACTATGTTCCAGTGGAGAGAAGCATCCTCCCTGGTCTTCTTTTAGCTCAGGTGCTACTACAACTGCTGGGGTAGGCGTAACTGATACTGGTCATGGCGCCCACTGCAAGGGGACCACTCTCCTCTGAATAAGCTCTTGGTGAGCCACTGCCTCTACCATCCTCAGTCTATCAATCTCAAATGCAGCTAATCATAATCTCCTATTTCTATTCCTTCGGACCCTTCTCCCAAGGCCAGAGATAGAAAAGAAGGAATATCATAGCCCACTGCCTGGGTGATCGAGGGAACAGGCACTACAAGAAGTGTTGGGATCTGCTGGTAGTCTCAGCATGAGAGAGTCGAGCGAACATGAAAGTCCGACGGGCAGAAGGTGAAGGAGCCTCAATCTGGGCACCCCTCTTCCTAGAGGAAGGAGGGGGAACCAAAACTTGAGCTACCTCCGCCGGAACAGCAGAAATAATAGGGGGAGAAACAACTGGCTGCCGACACTGAGGAAAGAGAGTAGCTCGCACAACATGTACAATAGGTATGGGTCTCCTAATAACTGGATGCATAGGAGCAACTGGAAGCGGTCAAGGTACTGGTTGCCTAACCACAAGGTACACAGGTTGCGCAGGAAGGGGAACATGATTAGCAGGTGCCTGGACTATCTACTGAGCCACTAGTCGTTCAAAAGGGCGCATGGATGCGCATACTCTTCTCTGAAGAGGAGAGAATGTAGTAGCTCAGCCGGGGTCAGCCCGCCAAGAGTGACGAAAGCCGAGTTAGTGAAGGAACCAAAAGTGATCCCTCCAAAAAAGGGACAAGCCAACAAGGACTCAAAGAGAGTCACATGTGAGTCCAAGCCAAAGAAAAAAATTCACAGAAGAAGCACGTGGAGCCATGGAATTACTTCCAAAAGAAAAGAGAATTTAAAGGATTAGTAAGCGTGGATAAAATAAGAGAATTTGTTAGGGAACGGAATGGCCTAGAAGGCCGAAAAGAAAAGGACCAAAGCTAGGGGAAAACCCTAGCTATGAAGGAATCCTAACTAAGAAAATGATCCTAACTAAGAGTAGCATGAACCTAATCTAAGGAGTGTCAATCATAGATTACACCCAAGAAAGAATAATATGAGATCCAAAGATGGAGAGAGAAATGAGTCCCACCATGATTACCAGAAACCTGTGGACCTCTAAAAGGATACCGCTCAGCTGCAGAGTGCAGAAGTTATTCGACCACTCCACCCCGAGGGATAGAGATGATTGCGTGTGTCTGTGCCTCCTCGTAAATGGGCCAATATAAGGGCAGATTGGATCATTCATACGACTAATCATTGAGGATAGCGGCTCTCACCAGCACACCCCGATGGGTAGTAATATATATAACCTCATCAATGTCATGAGTTTCACCCACCCGATACATCAGCTCGACTGGGGTTTATTTGATGGTGGAGTTCCATTTCTCACGAGCACAAGCCCCCATGGTTAATTACATCTCTAGCCTAGGCCCTAAGAAAACTCTCGATTAAGGATATAATATATCATTAGGTTTCTATATTATTTAATTTTTAAAATTTTAGAATATTAATTACGAGTAGAAAAATATTTTATCCTTAAAGAGCCTAGCAAAAAATAGGCCACACACATGAATGAAAGAAATCTAAGAAAAAAATGCAAGTTCTTCTGTTGACATTAGTTAAGTCCTAGGTAGGAAAATTAATTCAAGTTACCTAAAGTTCAGGTTTGTTAAAGGTCTAAAAAGGAAACTTTATTTAAAATTTAAATATTATTGAATTAGGATCCATTTTAGTTAATTTAATTTTTTGATCCATTTTAATGCTTGGGGTGGTAATTTTTAAGGTTTAAGTTGCTTTAGCCAATTTTGAAAAGTCTCGGGTCCTCCTAGGTGCTAGGCTAAGGGGGTCCAAAAGGTCACAATGGGAAATAGGCTAAGTGTGAGGGTTGCAGCATTTTAGTTAAATATTAGAGCTTAAGGCGAGTAGTTAGGCTTTGAGTTTGTTGGATTTAGAATTTCCTAGGCAAAGTTATGAATTTTAGAAGTTTGGGGCTATTAATGAATTATTAAAATTGCTTAATTAAGGGTGATTGTATGGTTTTGATCCAAATCAGCTCCAAACTAATTAGAATCACCCCCAAAGGTCATAAATAACATAAAAAGGTGTTCCCAAGTGTTTAGGGAAAATTTGGAATTTTTAATAATTTTTAATTAACTAAAAAGGGCAAAAATGTAATTTTAGTTAAACTTAAAATTAAGGCTCATATTGAGGTCCAACTAAGGTGCCTTAATTATCTAAGGTTAAGGATAGAATTATGAAGACTTTGAGAAATTATGTGAAATTTTTTGATTTAAAATGGATTTATTAGAATTTTGGGAAGCTCCCGGGGCCTAATTAATGTGTTAAATTATGATTTGTTAATTAAAGGGTTTAAAAGCTCCTATAAATTCTTAGAAAATTTTAGGAGGTTAAGAATATAACTAAGTTTAATTTTCTAAAGTTTCATGTCATTCATTTATCTATCTTAGCTCCTATAATTTTTCTAAGTTTGCTTGACGGGTCCTAAATTATTGTCCTTAGAGCGCCACTACGTTAAATATGTTTAAAACAAGTGTTCAAGACTAACCCTTGGGGAAACATGCAAGGGATCTATAAAAATAGTATACACATTAATCCTAGGATCTATGAGAGCCTAAACTAGGTGCTCGTGCGTCCTACACATGCAAAAGATAGTAAAAGAAAATGCTAAGCATGCTTATCAAAATGATTAGTGAAAGGTTGATCAATGTCGGATTTAAAATGAAATTATGGTGAATTTTCGAAGCTTGAAATGAGTAAATGGGATTTTAAAACAATAACAAATATTTAAAAATAGTTATTAAATTGGATTCAATTAAATAATTAAGTTTTCTAAAAATAATTTCAAAATAACAATTAAGTAATTACATAGAAATTACTGAAAAAACAGAAGATACATGGATGCATGATAACTAGGAAACTTTGAGCATTGCTAAATCTCCGAAAACTCATAGAGAAGTAGAGTTAAATCAATTAGAGGATGCTCATAACTCTGCTTCTTCTTCTTTTTTTTTTTTTTGGGGGGGGGGGGGGGGGACAAATGGGGGGGGGGGTGTGGGCCAAAGCTCAAATTTTTACTCAATTTATCCCGCCCAAATTTAGAAAATATTAAGATTCTAATGGCTCATTACAATATTTAATAAGCTTAAGCCTAATTGCCTATGACCCTCTAAACTATTACATTTATTCCACAACATTACCTGACCCTTCACAATGTCTTTGCCGTCAAGTTTGAGCAAGTCACTAGAGAGGGAACAATGAGACTACGATGAGATCTGGGTACGGGAAATCTCATAGATTGCTATGAGCTTGAACAAGGCTTAGAAGGTCGAGTCTAGCGGGATTGTGGTTGGCAATGTGAGAAAGATTTGAGCCAAAGCCAACTTTTTTTTCATTTTGCTTGCCTTAGTAATCTATTGTGTAGAGTATTTATAGACTACAACAACTCCAATGGCTCAGTAAAATATCTAATAAGACTAATTACCTAAGACCCATAATAACTCACTAAACTACCCATTATACATATTTCTTCATAGTTGATGATTATTAATTTATGATATTGTGATTTTAGCAGTTAAAATAATAATTGTAAAGTCTTATGATGTTTCTTGTGATTTGCTGATGTTCTAATGTGTTTATTTAACAAATCTTTATCTAAAATCCTAAAAATTAAGAGTACTTTGTGTTCTATTAGACTACTTTGAGATTAATTAAGAGTATAACTAAACACATTAAAGTTTTATTAATGGTTATTGATGATAATTAAACCAGTATTAATTAACTATTGATTTTATAAGACTAATTCATTATAAATTGCTTTTTTTTTAAGGTTAAATAGTGATTAGTTAATGTTTAGTCAAATCGTTAAACTTTTATTAATGTTTAACCACACTTGTTAAATTCAAATGCCTAATTGATTAAGTTGATAATTTTATTAGACTACATGAGTAAAACCCTCCTATTCTTTACCTTTCACTTCTACACAAATTCTCGAAAGTCTCCACCACAAACCATGTGAAGAACTTGTGATGGGAGCTTGCTAGCGGAAGGCATGCATGAGACCGACAATATGTGAAGGAGAAGAGAAAGTTGCGATGGAAGCTTGCTAGGGGAAGGCATTAATTGGGTTAGTGTTCTGTGAAGGAGGTGAGTTCGTGGGGAGCTTGTTGGTGGAAAACATTTGATGGGAATAACATCTAAAAGAGAAGAAGAGTTTGTGATTTGAGCTCGAGTTTCAAATTTAAGTTGAAACTATCAAATCCTTGGATTTAGTAAATATGTGATTAATGGTAAAATAGGAGAGAAACGTGATTTAACATTATATAGGATTTAAGTTCTCAATTTTTACTATTTGACAAGATTTAATTTAAATCTTGCTTAAACATGGTGAGACCTGCAATGCTTTATAGTGCAAAATGTTGGCCATTAAAAGACAAGCATAATATTAAGTGTTGCACATATGAGGATGCTCAAGTGGATGAGTGGCTTTACTCTTAGAAACAAGATTCAAAATGAGCATACATGTGAAAAGGTTGGAGTAGCTCTAGTGGAAGCTAAGATTAGAGAGAATCGCCTTAGATGGTTTAGTCACACAAAACGACGGCCTTCTGATGACCGGGTTAGCAAAGTAGATGCATTAGATATGGCTTATGTTAAGAAAGGTAGAGGTAAACCTAATAATACTTAGTTAAAAAATATTAGAAATTATCTTTCTTTATTAGATTTAAATGAGAATTTGACTCTTAACATGACACAATGGAGAAAAATGATTCATGTAGCTGATCCCATATAGTGGGATAAAGGCTTGATGTTGTCGTTGTTGTTACTAATGTGTTGCTACCAAACAACTTCTTAAGGTCCTTTGGTAATTCTTTCAAGCTATGTTGCACGAATACGCCTATTTATGAGGCATGCTGTATCGGACACTTATCGGATACGGATACGCCTTCGATACGGCACGGATACGGCTTTGCTGTGTCCAATTAAAATATTATTTAAATTTGATTAGACACGCGTATCCGATACGCGTGTCCTATTAAAAAAAAATACTCGGTACTCGGTACCGCTCGATACTCTGTACCGCTCAGTACTCGGTACCACTTGGTATTGCTCGGAAAACGTCATCAGAACGTAGTCGTACCAACGACTAGTTCAAGAGAGTATGCAACATATCCACCTTGGATTAATTATGGTTCGAATTCTAGCTCTTCATCGAAGAGATGCTAGTATCACTGCCCTTATAGTATTACGTGATACACGATGGCGGTCACATGTCTCCATCATTAGCACCATAGAAATAGACCTTTCATCTGGTACACAACTTGTTTATATTGCCCCTGATGTAATGCTATCCATTCATGATTTTATGAATCATATAGAACTTGTAATCCTTACCCATGGCTATGAGCTTTGGCAAGGAGGCGAGTCGAATTTACTACTCACTCGAGCCCTGGTAGCTCGATTAACGAACTCCAGCTATGCTGGATTTCGTTATAATATTACTGGCGTTGCAAATTACCTAGCCTTGCTTGGAATCTCGGCTATTCCAGGCCAGTGCCATACCATTGCGGATCTCCAAGGACGTACCTGGCATTTACGTTCCTCTAAGCTTACCACTGTTCAAATTCCCCGCTCTCTCATCACACATCAACGCCTTGATGGATCTCTTCGTCTATCCTTCTCTTCTTATACCCCTTCCCAACCACTTACGGAACCATCTCATCCCGATTCCCTTGATTCTCTTGATAATGAGCTCACTCAACATGCCTATATGGCCTACACCTCCGATGAGCCCATTTGGGATACCTCTGAAGACCTCATCGAACCCGAAGATGAGGATACTGACAATCCTTTTTCCTTATTCCTTTACCTTACCACCACTTCAATCACAGTCCAAGCTCTCCCAGAAGGTGGTGGGGACTTACCTTACCCATCACTCGAACAGGAGGCGAATCCTAAACCCGAACTCGAAAGCTCCGAAGCCCCTGACCTTCCACAAACCTGTTATACCTTTGAAGACCAGCTTACTGAACTTGACTATCCCAAGTTAAGAAAACTAGCTGATAAAGCTAACAGTCTCTATACCTCGGTTTCCTCCTCATACCTCCCTCCCAATGAACCAATAATGGGACCCGTAATGTATCCTCCTGCTAGTTCTGATCAACAGCAAGCCCCATTCCAATCCACAAATCAATTTCAAAATTATTGTACCAAATTTTCCAATTTTAAAAAATCATATCAGCAGAATATGTGGACATTACCCTCAGCCCACAACAACCAGGGCTCCTCTTAATTCTTCCAGACGATTTCTCATTATATGATGATGTAATATCCCGATGGGAATCCATTACTTTGAACTTACTTAATGATAAGCAATTTCAGGACAACAAGGCTAAGGTCTTGTTTATTGAAAACTTGCTGGGAGAAGTAGAAAAAAAGGTGTGGATCCAATGGCATATGGCTTATGAAAATGAATACAAAGCTCTGGTGAATATAGCAGATGATCCACAAAATGTATTATCCCAGATCAAAAGAATTATCCTACTAGAGGATCCGTATCAAGGATCTACGGAAGAAAAAAACCGCGCCTACCTTGATCTGGAAAGGCTTTCATGTGATCAAATTAAAAATATGTTCAACTACATGAACGATTACAAAGTTGCCTCAACATAAATCAGCTATATTGAAGGTCAAATATGTTAGTAAGTTTATATACAATCATTTTTGGGTACTCAGCTAGATGAGAAAATTCACTGATAAGGAAATTATTAGACCTGTTGTTACAAGATTTGCTACTGCATATTTAACATTGCAGAGATTTAAGGAGTTAAGACAACCTTTGGAAGCAATGTTTGCTTCTGAAGAGTGGGATAAAAGTTCATGGGCCAAAAATAAGAAGAAAAATAAGTTAAAAAGATTGTTATGCAAGACAATTCATTTTGACGTAGTATAAATTATGCTTTGAAGATAATATGACCATTAGTAAAGGTGCTTAAAATGATTGATGGTGAGAGGGCCCCGACTATGGGATTTATTTATGAAGCAATGAATAGGGCTAAAGAAGACATTACAAAAGAATTGGGAGGTCAAGAAAGTGCCTACAAAAAATATAAGATATTATAGATGAAAAGTGGGATCGACAATTACACCAACACTTACATTCTGCTGCTTACTATTTAAACCCTCAATTTCATTATGATAAGAATTTTCATGTTGACAAAGAGGTGAAAATTGATTTATATACATGCATGGACAGACTCATTTCTGAAGAAGACTACCTCAAAGTGAATGATCAACTTGAGGATTTTCATTTGAAGAAGGGAATATTTCGATTTAGAGCAGCACAAGCATGCTGTAAAACACGATCTCCTAGTATGTTTATAGTTTGTATTTATAATTTTAATGTTAATATTTATGTTCAAGTCTTCTACTTCAACCAATATTCATAAAATATTATGTTTGTCTTCATGTAGAACGTTGGTGCGCTCAGTTTGGAGATGTTCCTAAATTGAAAACTTTTGCAGTTAAAGTTCTTAGCCTAACGTGTTCGGCTTCTGCATGCGAGCGTAATTGGAGTATATTCAATCAAATTCATACAAAGAGAAGAAATCGATTGGCGGGAGATCAAATGAACAAACTAGTTTATATTATGTTTAACAAAAAATTGAAAGATAAACATCTTAAATTGTAGAATTAAGGAAATATTAAGAATGAAATTGACCATTTGCTTGTTGATGAATTATAATTTGATGATGAATGAGTTACTCCTAAGAATGCTGATGTTTCTGAAGTTAAAGTAGAATGAGAAATTCATGTCAATAAAGAAGACAATGAAGCAACTACCCAAGTATATAAAAGAAAGAAATAAAGTGAGATTGGAGCTTCAAAAAAATTAAAGAATTATTTTGCATGTTACTATTATTTCATTTTAGAGCTAATGAAATATTAACTGATATAGGAGATATAGGAAAAATATTAAAGATGAAGAAGAGTTTGAGGATGACTTTGACATTAATTATGAAGATTCTTCTGAAGATAATCAAAGTGATGATGAGCCTGCTTTGGGCCTTGATCCTAAGGGGATGTTTTATTTTTAAGTGAGTTTATTTTAAATATTGTATTACATTAATATTATCTAAAAAAAATCTTCAAATTCATTGTTGACATAATGTTTTGTTATTTTTTGTCATTATTTATAATTTTAAATTAATTTATTTTAATCATTTTGAGGCTTACGCCTCGCCTCGCTTAGAAAAAATGACTCGATTCTCGATTTCGCCTTTTAAAACGTTGCTTAAGTATAAAACCTCCTCAAACGAACAATCTGCGAGTTGAGCTAAACAAATTTCAGGATCAAGAGGAGCCTTGATCAAAGCCTCTCGCATTTCAGGAGAAAGTACGAGTTCATCATATATACTCAACCTCGCAGGGAGTTTCCTAAGATGAGCTAATACATTGTAATCCACTTTTGGTGGTCCACCACCCTCTTAATCTTGTGGAGCTAGTGTTGGTGGAACCACGCCCTCATTTTGATTGATAGGTTCTTTTCCCTTATCTTTCTTAGATGCCATTGAAGATGGTACAACACGACCACTTTTGAGATTTATTTTACTTCTTTAGGCTCAGAAATTGAGGTCACATCAACCAAAACCTCAGAATCTAATTTTTCTTTCACTTGATTTGTCTCTAAATCAGGTGACTCGGGCTCAATGACAATCTTTACTCCCTGCATTTTGTACATGGGTAGATCATCATCAGAACTATACTCACTTGATTCAGGCAATTGAGAATATTCATATATAGATTGTTCATTTTCAGATTCAGAATGGACAGATAGCACGTACGCAGAAGGATTGTTCATTTCACTAATACCCTTTGGAACATACATGAAATCAGAGAGAGTGATAGGCTTGGGAGATTTCCTCGTGCCATTTGGAGTGATAACTTGTTTGATTTTGAAAAATGGTTATTCTTTTTCCTTTCCATTCACCATTAAAACTCTCTTTTTAAGAAGTTTCGAAAGTGAAGGACCATTTCCATCCATTGAGTTATTTGGAGGAACTCCAAATGCCTTTTTTAAGAGCATTTGAGTTCCTTTTGGAAACTCCAATGGGGCGTTGGATAACTTGTTCAATATTTTTATAGAAGATTTGGACAAAGATAACTGCCAACCCTCTGCATCTGTAAGTAAATCAACATTGCCTTTCTGGTTGAACACTGTTGGAGGGGAAACTATAGTGGTTAACTCTGTTGTTCTGCCCCTTGGTGGGGATGACCTCCACATGAATAACCTTAACAGAACCATGTGATGGATTTGCTAAGTATGCATTAAGAATACTCATCATATCAGCTTTGTACTCATTTTCAACCTAATCTTTAAAGACACAGTCCTCCAAAATATGACCCAATATCCTATGATAAGGGCAATAGTTTAGCTCATTACTCTTATCAACTTATGTTGGTCTTTTAGGTTTGGGGAGTTGGAAATTGTCATCTTGGATCAAGGTCTTGAAGATTTTTTTTGTAGCATCTCTCCTAAAAGAGTATTATTGGTTGATCTTTTCTATCAATCCCTTAGGATCAGTTTTTTTGACTACCCTCTCCTTATCTTTTCTAGGCTGCTGCTCAGTGATCTTTCTAGTTTGCTGCTGCTCATTAATCTGAATATGTTTTCCCTTTTGGAAAGATAATACTGACACACTGCCTTTTCTCTCAACTATTTTCTGCTTGAATTTCTTAGACCGGTCACCATTATTCGTTATATCTAAGGAAAGAAAACTGAGCTGCTTCAGACTGAAGACTAGATGGTATATGCCTAAGTAATTTTTCAAAGGTCCTAATAGTGAACCCCTTAAGGATGAGTGCTATTAGGCAATGAATGTTCCTTAGTAAGATCTCTATGACATGTTGTTTTTGGAGTTTTGGTTCACATTTTAGGCTAAGGTTTCTCCACCTAAGAATGTAATCCACTAACCCCTCATTTGGCTTCTGCTTTTCCACTACAAGGTCTCCCATTGTAATGTGATGTTGGGCTCCCGCAAACCTCTTCACAAACAAGGACTCCAACTCTGCAAAAGTCTTTACTGAGCCATTTGGTAACTCAGCATACCAATTAAAAGTTACACCAGAAAGGCTGCTCACAAACTGTCTAAAGAGAAGAACATCATTGCCACCCACATTACAACACCCAGCTCTGAAATGAGCCAAATGCCGACGTGGGTTTCCCACACCATCAAAGAGTTTGAAGGAAGGGGCAACAAAACCTTAGGGTATTGTACTGAATCAATCTCCTTGGGATAAGATCTTCCTCTTTGAATAGAGTGACCTCTTTTCCCATGTGCCATGGACTCCTTAATTTGCTGACTTATGAAATCCTTCAAATCTTCCTTTGAAGGTTGTAGATTCACTGACCCAGACTCATTCTTCTCCTAACTCCCAATATTTTCATCAACTTGCACTACTTCCTTAGCCTTTTCTGCACTAGTGGAAGGTTTATCAATTGTGTTTGGGGCCTTTTGGGGACCCAAAAGCTGAGTAGTAAGGGCAGTCATGGCAGAAGCTATCTCATCTAATCTCTTAGCCATATCACTGAGCTGAGTATCCTTTTTTTTTCAACAGCTGAAGCAAAGCATGGATCTGGGGATTTTCACTCCCTTCCTCCTCTACTTGCACCTCCAACAACTCATCTGTATGAAGATCTCCTAAAAGAGAGGATCCTCTTCTGTTATAGTGGAGAACATAGATATCCTCCTCATCCATGAGATCATCATCATCAGGGTTAAAGTTCTCAATCAACTTTCTATGATTTTCTTCTTCCTCCTTTTCCCTTTTCTCCTCCTCATCAATCTTCCTATGGCTATCCTTCAAATACTCTATCATTTCTTCAATGGTTTTGCCTGTTGAAGGGTTGACATGAGAAGGGTGATACTCTTCATAACTGTTGACCTCCATTGATGCTTTTCCTTTGTCATTGTGATTAATATGAGTAGAAGAGGAAAAGTGTACCTTTAATGGAGCAACCACCTTGGGTCTCCATTCTTCCTTCACCCCAGATGAGGAGGTATGGGATTTTTGATGTTCCACATTTATCTCATCCAAAGGTGGAGGCTGAATGCGACCCCTAGAGTGTGGCTCATCATAAGGAGTAGGAGGTCGGTCTTCTTTTGGAGGCCTCCTAAACCTAGTGGGTACATCAGATCTAGCAGAACTGGAAAGAGAAGTCCAAGGGACCACTTGGCGATCAGGGTGATCAACCTTTGGTCTGCCATGGACCTCAGATGGTGGTGCTGAGTAATCAACCAAAACAATCTGCTCACCAATTGCTCTCTCCCGATGAGGCCCAGAACTATACCCATCTGTCAAAGCTGACACAACTGGCTACCTAGAAAATTTGCGCCTATTTCTTTGGGTTGGCTGTAGAATCAATCTGCTATCTTCAGGATCTCTATCCTCTTTCAGAAGTAACATAGCAAAATCTATGGTGATTGTATTTTTCATAGCCTTAATCACTTCCTCTTTGGTAGTATGCATTCAGTCAAGTACCATTTGAAAAATCCTTCTTATGCCCTTCTCCCACTTCTTTTTTATCTCTTCAGGAGTACTTTCAGAAATTCTAAGTGGGGGCCTAGGGGGTGATACAGCTATCTTTCTAACATCTTCCTTACCTCTAGACACAAAGAGGGAAGAACTTACTCCCTTCAGCAAGAGGAGAGGTCCATCATCTCAGCATCCAACTCAGCTTTTTCTTCCATTTCCTTTCTCTTTTTATACCTCCTATACTTGCTCCATGTCTGGGATACAGTTAGGAGATAGGTAGAACTGCCCCCTTCCTCATACTGATTGGACTAAAAAGGACCCCCAGACTCTGGGACACTTGGAGCAACTATCAAAGACTGGACTGGCTCATGTTCCACATCCAATTTCTTTTTTGCCAACAGTGGGGTCAAAGCTATCTGTCTCACATCTGACTTCAGAAACTTAGGGAATGTCAACCTATTGAAAATAGAAGGACGAGAAGCTAAAGCTTTTGGAGACAACTCAGCCACCCTCTTCCTACCACTATGAGTAGGTGACCTCTCCCTAGTAGGCAGGTTTATTTCCAAAACCTTCTTTTTAGATAAAGGTTGATTTTCCAAAGTTCTAGCATCAGAAGGTGTAGGACCTTGAAAAATAACCTCCATGTTCTCAAAACCTTGCCCAAACTTGATCATGTCCCCAGGAGCAAAGCGGGACTAATCAAAAGACAACTGCAAGTGATCACCAATCTTGAAATCAGTCTGCCTTCCATTTTTGCTTTATTGAATCCTCAAACAACTGAATCTCAAAAGATGTCCTGAAAATCAAAATTTTTGATATCAATCTCTCTGTTGTTTCTCTTTGAATCCAATCAACATAACATCAATCAATCATTGCACTTTTTTTAGGTTTTAGGACTACTGACTTGAATTATTGACCACCCACAATTATGACCTGGATTTTAATGAATGAATTTGATAGATTTTGGAACTCCACAATATTTGACATTATTTGGTTGTAGATTTGTACAACCACAATAATTATGGTGTGGGAGAGATTTTGAGATTGAATGTTTGAAAATGTGGAAATTTTATTTGAAAATGATTGGTTTGGAAAATTATAGTTCATCTTTCTTATTTTTTGAAAATAATTTGGAAAGTTCATTTTGATTTGCATTTTCTTGTATTGGAACCACTTAACCCAATATTTGAAATGGGAGAAGTAAACAATATAAAAATTGATTCTACAAATGCTATTTAGCTAATATTTAAAATGACTAATTGAAAACCACTAGTTTAGATTAAAAAAGACATTATCTCCAGCGGAGTCGCCAGAAAATCTGTTAAAGAATTTTTATATCCTCAAACGGATTGCATATTTTATGATTGAGTACGGTATAAGAATGATGATATATTACCCCAAAGGGTAAAAATATCATTTTCTTATGGCTCGATGATAAAATTTATAATTTGGAACAGAGATTCCCCCACTTGATGTTTGCTCGAGTGGGGTTTATTTATTTTTGAGATACAGACATCCCATAGGGGCAAGTCCTTATGGTTAATTACATCTCAAGCTTTGGCTTGAGAAGACTTTTGATTAAATTAATGGTTTTCTTATTTTCCTTTGAAGTCATTTAAATGTTGGCTAAAATTTGATTTTTGTTTTAGAATCCGTGAAAGTCTTGTTTAAAGAATTTGGTCGTTTAGGAATTTCTAGGAGGTGAAAGGATCAACTTAGAATCGAATTTTGGAATGAAGGTCAAGAGAGGTGAAGTAGGAGCACTTGATTATGAGAAATCTCAGAGATACTCGGATTATCCTATATTGGGCTTTACATTTTTGAAATCTAATTTTGGTTTAAGTTGATATTTTTATTAGAAAGTTGGGGCTTACATTCCAACAACATAGGTTGGAGGAATTGCCCAAAAGGTGAGAGTTTATATAGTGATTTGAAATCAACAATTGCCTCAGACTCTAAAACTAAGGTGAGAATTACCGATAAGTAGTGCCTCGAATCTAAGTCCAACGAATGCAAAAATGACATACAAATTACACCTCATATCAGGCATAATCTGTCCGATCTCTGGATTTACTGCCCCACCTGGAAGGGACTACCAGCTACACCCACCTAAACATTTTTTTAAAACAATGTCATCTGGTTTTAATGCAAATGTGGAGTGGGAAGGCTGTTTTATTTATGAAGTAGGGCTTATAACTTGACTTTGAGGCCAAGATGCCTTATTATGATAGGTATGTATAATGCTGACTCACAAAAGAAAGATTTTTGTTATCTAGTCCTTAAGTGAATGCTTTCTATAAGCAGCATACTTTGGGCTATGCATGTTTATTTTCAATCTTTGGAAAACATGGCTCCTTGAAAGAGAGCTATGCAATTTTCTTATTTAGAAAACATGAAACCTAATTTTATTCTTTAGATTGTTTACATGTTAAAAGGTAGAAATTTTATTTTATCCTAAGAGCCTACCGTAACAAAGTCCAGGACACACCCAAACCAAGAAATAGAAGAAACCTAGGAAAAAGACATGGTTTTCTAATGTGCACCCAATAAACAAACAACGCATGCTTTTCTATATAATTAAAGTGCAATGAATATAAATAGAGTCAAAGTTATTACAAACAAGTTTGATAGCTGAGTTGCCTGCCAATATACAATCCAGTCAAATTATTACAGACTCTACTTATGAGGATCTTCAACCTTTAACTCTTCTGTGGACCTTTAATCTTCACCTCTGAGGATGTGCACCCTTCTTTAATCCACATTTTCTTCTAGTCCAAACCCCACAAGTTTTACGTTATAGATTTAATCAAATACATGATATAAAATAGAAAAGACTCAAGTCTGCAAAATAGAGTTAGACAACAGTTTATATAATCATCATATCATATCCAAAATTGGCTTAGCACTTAGTGCTAAGCACGTGCTTCTACCCTATTGACCATGCCTCTTGGAGGGTTTTAAGCAGCGTCTGCAAGTAAACATCATTAGCATAATCATGATTTATTTATTTACCCCCTTCTTGGACATGACCACCTGCACAATAGCATATATATGTTTCTTAACTAACCACTTAAGGGCAAGTGCCCACAACGCAGACAATCCAAAAGACAATCACTCCACAACATCAATCACATGCGCACACAAAGAAAAATTCTAATCCTAGTATGCCTAAGGAGTTGTGCACCTAAGTGTGTTAGACTTGTGTGGTATGTCACACTGAGGGTTCTCTTAGAATTTAGATCTAAGGAAGATGTGTCTAACATGTAGCTTTTGAGCTCAATGTTGGAGGAATTACCCCTAGCTTTTCGAGCTAGAAGAAATAAATGGTACTTCTTTTAGCTTTGAGGCTAAAGAATGGGGGAGAAAGAAAGTCCGCCGCTGTCCAAGATGTTTCGAAGGCTCCACACCACTGTTTGGAAGGTTTTGAAGCCTTCCCTTGCTGTTTGGAAGCTTCCAACGGCGTCCAACTCACCCCGAGGTCGCCGGAATTGAGAGAGGAAGGAGAAGAAATCTTCCACCTCTAAAGACTGCAGCAAATAAGAGCTTAGAAGCGTCGGAAGACCTGGAAAGGTCGAATGGGGTGCTCGCACAGACGGGGGAACGGACAGGAGTTCCGCTCCTTTGCTTCTTCGGCTGAGAGACCTGCACGGAATCGCCTCTCAGTCGCTCTCTTGCTCTTTGAATCGGGACGGACAGCAGACGGGAGGAGCCGCATAATGGAGTCGCACGCGGGATCTGTAGTTCCGTATGGTGAAGTCGCGCGCAAGGGTTAGGGGGCGCCTCTCCCTTTCTCTCGCTCTCTAGGTCGGGACACACGAACTAAAACAACAAGGGGAGCAGAATGCCGCTCTCCCCTCCGTTTCGTTCACTTAGGAACGAACACCTGCCGCATAGAGCCGCCCGAATCATCACATCTCCTTGCCTCGATGCATGAAACGAGAGTAAATCTACTTGAGTAGATTTTGCTGCCCAATTGAAGTGAAATTGGGTGGGACTTGAGGAGAGATCTCAACCCTAGATCTCAAATTTTGATTTGAGAACCAAATTCAACCCAAATTTACTGATTTGAGTTGAAATTGAGTTCGAATCGAACTTGAATAGGATCGATTTGGGTCCGAATGAGTTAATTTTGTGAAATTGAACTCGAATCGATGCCGAATTGTGTCGAATTGCATCGCATTGGGCTCGACAATGCTCGACGGGGTTCGATTTAAATTGATTTGATTTTAATTTAATTTAATTGAATTTAATTTAATCAAATTGAGGCTTAATTTAGGTCGATTTTTCCTCAACGACATTCGATCGAGTCGATCGAGCTTAATCAGGCTCAATCGGGGTCGGATCGATACGAAAATATGCGTCAACAATCCCCTAAGAATTTCCACACATCTTATTGGAATATTATGTGGTTCTACAACATTTTCACACTTCATTTTTCTAATGCCTCTCTAACTTCAGTTTTACTAATACACCGATAAAAATAAAATCTTTATTTTCATATTGGATGTTAAGGTCACTAAAGACCAATTACATGTAGAAGAATTTAAAATCCAACATGTAAACAAATTTGAGTGGAATTGAAAATTTTATTGGGTAAAAGTTGAAAATTACATGCGGTAGATTTTCATTCGACAGCCATAAAAGTGTCATTGCTAAAAAGCCTTCATCTTCATTCTTTGCAAAGATAACTTATTTTCATTTGATGAATCATATCAAATTTGTTGTCTGCTATTTTCAATACAACAACAACAACAACATCAAGCCTTTATCCCACTACGTGGGGTCGGCTACATGAATTCTTTTTCTCCATTGTGTTCTACTAAAAGTCAAATTCTCGTTTAAATCTAATAAAGAAAGGTCATTCCTAATATTTTCTAACCAAGTCTTTTTAGGTCTACCCCTACCTTTCTTAACATAAGTCAAATCTAATACCTCTACTCTCCTAACCGGGTCATCGCAAGGTCGCCGTTTTATGTGACCAAACCATCTAAGGCGACTCACTCTAATCTTATCTTCTACTGGAGCTACTCCAACCTTTTCACATATATGCTCATTTCGTATCCTATCTCTAAGAGTAAAACCACTCATCCACCTGAGCATCCTCATCTCTGCCACACTTAACTTAGTATTATGCTTCTCTTTTAATGGCCAACATTCGGCACCATAAAGCATTGCAGGCCTCACTACCATCTTATAGAATTTTCACTTAAGTTTGAGGGGTACATTTCTATCACATAACAAGCCCGATGCATTCCTCATCTTTGCTATTTTCAATACAAATGAAGAAAAATATTCACTTCAACTGGAATAAGTAATGCTAAGAGGATTATAAACTTCATCATTATATGATCTCAGAAAATAACTTTAATCTTAAAAAATTTTGTTGAAATTATTGATGATAAGACAAACGTTAATTGATCACATAGTCTGATGGACAACAATACTCTTACAATTTGAGATTATATATGTTCCTCCAAAAGTGGTGAAAAGATAAATATTTGTGCATTCTTGCACCATACATCCTATTTCCATAGATTCACCCTCACTGATGATTTATCCTATAAGCAGATTCTACTCATTCATGAAAATATAAAGCTACAAATTCGTGAATTATTTTTTGTAATGAACATCATCAGGAAAATCTTGCATAGGCCCCAAACCTTTGGAAGGGTATTGATCTAATCTTCATAATGCCACAAGGAGGTGTAATGAGATTTTTATTTGATTTGATTGAATATCAAATCAATGATGAAACCGAATATGCAGCCTTGGTAGCATGTCTCAAAATTTGCTATTTCAATGAAAATATATACTAATCACATCTTTAGCAATTCTCAGCTCATAAATTAAATGTCGGAGATCTACAAGATTAACAAGCTTAAGCCAACTTATTATCTCAAGCGGGTCTTAAGCTTATAAAATAAATTCAAAATATCACTCTAATCAAAGATCTCTTAAGCATAGAATAGCAAGGCAAATTTCCTTGTCAAATTTTCCAAAGTAAATGATAAGCATGAATGATGAGCTATATTGATTAGCGTCCACATCTTTCGGGTATGATTTAAACCAATAGGATATGACTCTGGTTGTTATTCAAACTCCTTCCCAAACTATTTCTCAAGGCTAACAAAGAAGCTTCAATTTATTCAAGTGGAACACAAGTCTGCAAGAATTCCGGAATCACATCAAGAGGCTTTCATGTTTAAAGAATAAGATCAATAAAAATTTGTTGTACAAATTAGAAAAAGGGTGTTGCAGTATGCTTTTTGTACACCGATGGCTACTTGTACAATTGCCTGTTTGCAGGTATCTTATAAGTTAAGTTCGGTTTGAGCGGAAGGAGAAGTTTCTCCTCTCTCAAAATAGTCCATTCGAGGGACTCGTTCAGGAACTGGGAATGAGCTTAACACCGGAGCATAGTGGACCAGCTTCGACCATATCATCCTGGTAGTTGCCCTACCCTGCAAGGGCGACCATAGAAGTTCCTTTCTCAGTCAGACAAATTTTTATTTATCCCAATCATAGTTAAGTCTCCCATGTGAGACACATTAACAATTAAGCCAACGACATATATCGCCCTTGCAAGAAATCTCTCAGAAGTAGATCGACCTCAGGACCACATCAAGACGCTACTCACCCTCTCTCATCTCAACGGGGCGACCTTAGACCAACTCCTTATCCTATGCCAGATCGATATACCAATTACATTCTAATGCTACTCGTCCCCTCCCACCTCAATGTGGCGACCTTAGACTGGCTTCCTGTCGACGACTACTCGATCAATGGATTCAGCCCACTCATATCCACACTCACGGTGATCACCACTTCATTCAGCACAGATGACCAAGCTACATTAAAGACTGATGGGACAATTACTATATCCTATTTTTATCCACTATAACTCCCCAAGCCCTAGAAATAGGGGGGGGAGCAAAAAAGGTTCGATAGAAACAACGCAGATGAAGAGAAACATAAGATAAAGCCCACTAAAAGGGAGATATTTTGCCATTTTTTCCTTTCATAGCTTGCGTTCTACATTATAGAGCTCTCACTTCTATTATTCTTGTATATTTGGTTTGGATAATAATAATTTTTTGGATCCATCTTCCATCTTTCCCATCCTCTCTCTCTTTGTCTAATATTTTGGCATGAAGTACAACCCAACATCATCCTCCAGACAAGATAGGATTTAACATCCTCATAGGTGCAGTGAGCATGGATTCAAGGCCAAATGTGAGAAAATTGCTACCTACCAGATGAATTGAGACCTCGATAAACACAATGAATCCAAAATCACCACTTGTTGCGAGCCATAAAAAATTAAAGAGCGCCTTCTGAAGTCCATTTAGGACTCTCTTGTCGTCGTTAGCAACTAGCCATTAACCGTCAACAAGCCTAAAGTACCAGTCAACTCCATAGTTTATTTTGAGTCGCTGGAAGAAGTGCATGCTTCGGATCTAGCCCCCAACCTTGTTTGCCTCTAGGCAAGAGATGATAATTCCAGCCGGCCAGCCAGACGGATCAAAGGAACCAAACAGAGCCGACCAACGCTTTTTCCAGATTAAGCTCCGAAGCAAGAGCACCTCCCAAGTTCAAGGTACCTCACTTTGAAGCTTATCGAGGAAAGACTGATCCCACAGATCATTTGGCGACTTTCTAGTTCATGAATTTTTTTCTCGACATTGATGATGCACTCCAATATCGCCTCTTCTTTACCAATCTCAAAGACTTTGCGCTGTGGCTGTTCACTTGCCTATCCAGTGTGGTGATCACCTCCTTAGTCAAATTCAAGCGAATGTTAGTCGTACTATTTTTTAGTGCCTAGAGATCCTAGAAAAGTTCATGAATTATGTTGTATATGAAATAGGAACCTGGCGTGTCACTAAGGAGTTTCATATTGATATTCTAGAAAGAAATGCTCAATGCGAAAGACTTAAAACCATCAGTCGCCCGAGCAGACTCATGAGCTGAGGGAAGGTCCTTTTTAGTGCACACTTGGCTTGCAAGTGTAGAATATGCTTGTAGAGCTATTGGAATTTGCCAACGGTCATGTCAATGTTGAAGAGTACAATTGAGTGATTGAGTACTCCACAACCGCTCTATGCTATGCGATTTCCATAAGGAGAAACCTCCCCCCTAGGAAGGAGCATAGAAAGAATCCGGTCTCGAGAAATAAGTAATCAGAGATCGAGCTTCCAGTGCAATCATCAGTGGCCCAATCCATACGGAATGCTCGCTCAACCAAGACCTTTGAGGACAGAAGCACCACCAGCAACAAGGATTGAGAAAGTACGCCAAGAGGCTGCTCTCTGACCCCATATATATATGACCTATACTCCGCTGAGGGTATCCATGGTCGAGATTTTAGAGGCCATCTAGACCAAGGAATTCTTCAGTCGTCCGCTGCTTATGAAGATTGGCAGTTCTTAAGATACCTTGAGGTATTGAATATTCCATAGACCATGGGCATGACACCAAAAAATATTGTCACTTTTGGAACCCTAGTCAAAGAACTCATTATAATTGGGAAGCTTAAAGAATTCATACTCACCAATCCAAAGCGACGACTATGGAAAGCCTTGGTGGAAGAAAGCGCCAATGAGCCTAGGTCAGCTCGAGCAATCCACATCACCAGAGTGGTGCCTGCCATCATGGGTGGCGAACGAAGGGACACCCCACACGCATAAAGAAGCTGTGCACTGGGGAAGTCAACATGTCGTCATACTCATGATTCATCGATGATGCAACCATCACTTTCAGCAACATATATGAATCGATCCGGGGTAACCCCCACAATGAGGTTGTTGTCATCACAATCCTGATCACCAACTATTAGATGCGTAACATTCTGATAGACATGGGGAGTTCAGCGAACATAATTTTCAAGGCAGTCTTTGACATGATGAATATGCGCCTCCCAACTTACTCTAGTTTCTTCAGCTAGCGCAGGGAGACTGAAGGAGCAATTGCCCTACATATCACATGAGGTGAAAGAAATTACCAGCAAGTACACGGTTATGGCAGACTTCATTATTGTTGACACTTCAACTATGTACAACGCCATATTCGACAGGCCACCGCTGAATATCTTCAGAGCTGTTGTATCCACCTTTCACGCTGTTGTCAAATTTTTGGCCGAAGGAAGAGAAATTACGATAAAAGGCCTAACCCGATTGCATATATGCTACTTGTGAGCAGTAGGTTTGACTGGCACCTTTGAAGAAATCCTTCAACTGGATATAGAGCATGGCCTAAGTCTTGAGGCGACCTCAGAATCAACACTGCTTTTAGCAGGGAACATCTAGACGAGTTGATACAAACTCTCTGTAATAATCTTGAAGTGTTCACATGGACATCAATAGACATGTCAGGCATTGGCAAAGAAATCAGATGCCATCGGTTGAATGTATGAAGAGACTCTTGTCCCATCAATCAAAAAGTTAGGGAAAGTGTCACCTACTCGCTGAGCCCATCCAAGAAAAAAATAGAAAAACTACTCACCGCCAACTTCATCAAGGAAGGGCAATATCCAAATTGTATTTCCAACGTGGTAATGGTTAAAAAATCAACAGGAAAATAGAGAATGTGCATGGATTTCACCAATATGAACTTAGCATGCCCAAAGGACAATTACCCACTCCCAAGGATCGATAGCTAGTCGATATCAGTGGGTTATCTTGTCATGAGTTTCCTATACACTTTATAAGGTTACTACCAGATCAAGATGCATCTCGAAGATTGTGAGAAAACTATATTCATCATTGCAGAAGGTCTGTACTACTATAAAGGTTGGGGCAATTTATTAAAGGATGATGAATAATGTCTTCAAAGAGCAGGAGGTCAGAAATATTGAAGTCTATGTGGATGACCTCCTATTCAATAGTCGATCTTCCAACCAACATATTAAAGATCTACAAGAAACATTTTTTACTCTTAAAAAGTAGAACATGAAACTGATTTCTTTGAAATGCACCTTTGGAGCAGGCTCAGGAAAATTCCTAATGTTTCTTCTTACACTTGCCATAATCAAAGTCAATCTTGGCAAGGTACAAGCCATACTAGACATGGAGACACCCAAAATTGTTAAGGAAGTCTAGTGACTCATTGGGCGGATAGCCGGACTCAACCGTTCCATCTCTTAGTTATGAGAGAGCTGTGCCTCCTTCAAAATCCTCAGAAATGTGACAAAATTCTTTTGGGGAGAAGACTACGAAGCTAGCTTCTAGCAACTGAAGATTATCCTCACCTCACTGCCTCTTCAATGCCCCCTCAGCCATGTGAAAATCTGCTGTATATCTCATGGTCGACGAAGACGCCGTCAGTTTCGTACTCATCAAAGAAGAAGGGAAGAAGCAATGGCTTATATGCTATGTGAGCCGTCCACGCTAGGGAACAGAGCAGAGGTACCCCTATTCTCTAGAAAAGCTCTCATGGGCACTCGTTTACTCAGGCATAAGATTGTGACCTTATTTTCAGGTTCACTCCGTTCAAGTAATAACTGATCATCATCTCAAGGAAGTTCTCGCCAAACCTGATCATTCGGGTTGATTACTCAAATGGTCCATAGAGATCAGCGAATTCTCCATCATCTACATGCCAAGGACAATTATCAAAGCTCAGGCATTCGCTGACTTTCTCGTAGACTGCACCAACCAAGGCGAGCTCAAAAATGGAAATGCATCCTCGCTAGACGTTGTAAATAGACGACACCTTAGGTGAGCAAGAAGTTGGTGCAGACATTGTTCACAGAAACCCTATAGGGGTCATCATTGCTCAAGCCACAAATTTCGAATTCAAAATCACCAACAATCAGGCTGAATACGAAGCTGTACTTACCGGTTTGTGATTCATCTTTGAACTAGTCATACTCGCATAGAAGTGTACTTCAACTTGCAACTCACGGTAAACCAATTTAATGGCAAATACGAAGTCAAAGATGAGCTACTCTCTAAATATATTTTCAAAGTAAAACAAAAAATGGCAAGCTTGAGTACCTCACAATTGTTGACCTCCATGCTATACTCAGAGGAACCAAAGAAAAAAAAAAAAAAAAAGAAATCCCGCAGACATACCTGTAAACCGTCGGATCCGCAAAATCGTGCCGAAATCCCGCTGCAAACGGCGCCGCTCCAGTTGATTTCCCTCGATTCTCGCTCAAACTCTGCTCGAGGAGGTTCTTTCGCCTCTATAAAGCACGACCGAACCCCTTCTCCTTGGCATCGCTGCTTCTCCTCCCGAAATCCAGATCCACGACTGAACTCCTGCTCCTCCTCACGACCTCTCCTCCGACTCCACACGAACGACCCCCTGCCCTAATTCCCGTCACTGCCTCCTGTTTCCCGCCGATCGAGAGAGAGAGAGAGAGAGAGAGAGAGAGAGAGAGAGAGAGGGGAGAAGCCAACCTACCCGAGCCCTTTTCCGGCTCCTTCGTGCCCTTCGACTTCGCTCCTTTCACGGCTACCCTTCCGTCGGATAGGAAGTTACGACATTTTTGGTCGTAAGCAACAACAAGAGCGGCTTGCTGTGAAGGTAACTCTCTCCCTCTCACGCTATTTCGGCCAAATCCCGTAACCTTGCCGAACTCTTAAGGCAAGAAGAGGGAAATGGAGGATTTATTCCTGTGAGAGGTTTACGGGTTTGGAAAGATCTTGCATAGAACCTGTATTAATCCTAAACTTAATTGCTGCTTAAATCCTGATTCTTAAGATTTAATTTTAAATTTTTTTAAATGAATTATAATAATTAATTATTTTTAATTTTGATTAATTATGAATTAGTTATAATTAATTTAATTTAATTATAATTAGTTATTTTTAATTAGAATTAATTAATTATTATTAATGAGTTAATCATAATTAATTAAGTTTAAATTATGATTAATTATTTTAATTATAATTAATTACTAATTAATTGTATAATTAATTATACTTAATTAAATCCAATTATAATTAATTAGTATTAGTCATAAATAATTATAATTAATTATAATTAATTGTAAAAGAGAAAGTGCAAATGCTACTCTCTCTGCCTCGATCAGTGTGCCAACCCCGACGACACTTGCGAAGGTATAATCTCCCTAAACCCTAAAACTTTGAACACCCATTCCCGACGCTTGCAACGCGGCGAACGACCAACTCATGCACGTTTATCTCTAGCGTGGTGAGAAGGGAATTCGTTGCGATGCTTGCGACGGGGCGGGTAATCAAAACCCTATTTTCTGCGTTAGTGTCAGATCGGAAAACCAACTCATGCACGCTTTTCTCTAGCGTGGTAGGAAGGGAACCCGGTGCGATGCCTACGGCGAGGCGGGGTAAATTATAAAATTGCTTATTTTAAAACGGTGCCCGCAACCCATGCACGCCTTTCTCTGGCGTGGTGGGGAATAAAATTATTACGGCCGCAGTGTCCTCGTCTGAGTGCACCTACCATGCACGCTTTTCTCTAGCGTGGCAGAAGGCCCAGTTTTCTGTAGTTTTCCCCTAAACGGGGGAGACTTCGGAAGGCTGCCAAAATTTTGGGTAAATGCAATTCGTACTTGGGACAATTTTGAGCATTATTTGGACTTTGTTTGGGCAATAAATGAACTAGATCTTAATGAACAAAATGCATAAGTCAATCTTGAATGGTCACTAAGCTTGAACTTACAAATGAACTACAACGAAGACTTGAGTTAGAATATGATCGTGAACTCAAGAGACTACAAAGGACTTGACAATTTGAGCAAGGACATAGAACTTGTACTCGAACAAGAACAGAAGACTTATGAACAAGGATGGAACTTGAATGAACATGAACTTGGACTCTCATTTGAACTTGCAACAAATGACTTAATTCAAACTTAAAACAATCAATAATAACTTCAATTTGAAAGCAGACAAAACAAGAGAATGGCTCGAATTCAAGTGAACTACATGGGACTTATGAACTCGAACTGGATTGAATAGAAGTAAACAATTTGATTGAACTTATTTTGGACTCGGACTTGAACTCAAGCAAGAATGGAACAAAGACTCAATCTTGAACTTGGACTGAGGGAACTTTTTGGACTTGAACTTGTGCATTCGGACTTGAACTCATACTTGATTTGGAAATCAAATGATGTGAGCAAAGACTTGAATCAACCTTGAACTATAAGGAACTCAAATCAAAACTAGAACTTGATATTGAACATTCAAACTCAAGTGACTTGAACAATTTGCACCCAAATTCAAAGTAAATCATAACTTTGAACTTGGACAAATATAAATATGAGCAATCAATAGAGAGTTTGGCTTGAATCATTGTACCAAATTCCTAATTAAGGCTATAAAATGACTATTTCAATTGAAATACAAAAGAATGATGATGTCAAACTAATCATAAACTATTTTTGAGGACAAAGAAATTACAAAGGGAGTCCATTTGCAAGCAAGTAAAAACTCATCAATTCTCAATGCGTTCAAATGAACACCGATGAAAGGACACAATGCTTGTAATAAACAAAGCTTCAAGAGGAACTTGCAAGCAATCATCAACAAGGAAGAAATGCATATATAACAACATGTTCATGATATAAGATTTCTTTAGCAAACATTAAAGATTTATCACTTTGGTTGGGGAGGTAATTGTCATTAAGCAAATTTACTATACAAGACTCCAAGTCATTTTCAAGTAACAAGCAAGTGAAACTTCATAATTGATGATGATTGAAGGGTCACTCATGGGTGACAATAATAAACACACAATGAAGTTGGTAGACTCATCAATGACCATATATAAAGAATGTAAAAGCCTTCCTACAACCTACATCAAATATCTCACAGATACAAATAGCAAGCACCATGAGTACTAAATGACGTATAATCAAATGTTGCAAATTATCAGTCAACATGCATGAGAAGATTGGTGATGAATACAATCCATTCAGTAATCAGCGTTAATATACAAAGTGAATGTGCTCGATCATCCCTACAAATCACTGTAAGAAATTTATTGTACACAAAGGACACTACTTGTAAGCAAATGTTGAAAAGACTACGATAAAGACGGACTTCCACGAGCCATCATGAAAGACTCGTCGAATGTCTAAAATACCCCCGTATACGTGCACAGTAGTTTGTATACACATAGGTGCACTAAAAGGGGTAAAAACAATCATGATACCAGCATGAGTCCCGGCGAGCGTGTTATAGGTACACACGTGACGTCTAGGGATGCTGCACGGGTTATCAAATTTTAAGTCCGATCTTCCTTAGCAGGTAAAAAGGAGTCGACAGGGTTTAATTATAAAATGCCCCCAAACCCGCATGGGCCCCGATGAGTGTGTTATTGGTACACACGTGACGTCTAGGGAAGCTGCGCGGGTTGACAAGTGAATTCAAGTTCTAACCCGATCCTTCTATATAGATCAATAGGAGTCGACAAGGTTCGAACCAACAAATAAATATGTGGCCGTGGCAACCAAAATATTTGTTTTAGACTTCAAAGCCTAAAATCAATATAATTCACTAACAAAGGCATAAAACCTACGAAACCCGATCCTCTGTCCACAGCTAGACAGAGTTGACAAGGTTCAAGCTACAAAGAGAAATGACCCCGAACACTCCAATGATGACCGTGTTGAATGCAGATGTCAACCGGAGGGGTTCCCAAATACTTCTAATTGTCTCCTAAAAGTCCATTTCAAATACTCCAAAGCTCTACCCAAAATATCCATACAAATCCAAAAATTCAAAGCTCCACCCAAAATCCCAGAAAATTTCAAAAATCTCAAAATCCCAAAAATATTTAAAAATGAAACTATCCATCTCATCGTTTAAAGCAAAATTCATCCACCCTCCGCAACGGTCTGCTGGGGTGGACAAATTCAAATAAACTCTAGCTCACAAAGAGTCAAATGCCTAGTTGAAAATATCACTAGGATCCATTCTCAAACCAGTCCCCTGCAGTAAGGACGTGGTACGTGTCCTCTAACCGGTGGTTTTGCCGCCAAATGGCATCGCAGGATAAACGGTTATGACCCGCGGCTCTCTAAACCGAGTGGTTTTGCCGCCAAATGGCACCACGAAATACCGGTTATGGCCAGCGCCATTACGCTCCTTATTAGCATCAAATCCTCGAAATATGAATCAATAGGATATGCTTGATAGGGCACAAAGCTCTCTGCAAGCTAATGTGGATTCAAATTTGTCTCCTTAGACAAACATTCAACCTCGGTCTATAAGGTCCCCTTGGACGAAGCAACCCATGGCTGCCGACAATGATCCTTCTGTCAGGTTGGGTCGACTACCTCCTCTGACTAAGTAGACCAGGGACCACGATGGCCCGAGATGACGGAACCATGGGATCTTCATCGGGTTTATCATCCATTCCCCCACCATCCGCTTTAAGTGTGAGATGGTGCAATTTCAAGTTTTAAATATCAAACCCTTCAAATTCCCAAATATCCAATCTTTCCAATCTCAAATCTATTGCTGCTACTATATGCCAGATAACACGTATCTATACGTATCTGATTGACGACTAGCCTTAATCGAAAGTTCTCTCTCATGATTGAGAGGGGTAATTAACTATAGGGGCTTGCACCTATAGGATACCAGAACTCCGATCATAAAGTCCTCGCAAAATGAGGGTGAAATCTCTGGGTAGTGTCTTATCTACAAACCCATATGCCTTCTAAAATTTACCCTGGAACTTATTTAGTTAAAACTCCTCGCCGAATAAAAAGAAAAGCGGGCGGAGGTCGGGGCCGAATTTTTGGAGCCCACAGATTTCTGGAGAGTCCGCTGGGGATTGGTTTCTCTTTCCATCTTTGGCTAGTCATCTCAGTGTTATAGTAGCAGCTATATCAAATCTTACTCAAGATTTTGCGTCTTTCAAAATGATCGTTTAATGATTCAAAACTCTAAATTTTCTAAAAAATCATTTGTCAAATTCATTTGGCATTCAGTAGAGTTTTAAAATTATTTTTATTGCTTGCTTATGCTAATCATTTTTGTCTATTTTTGTTTTTGTGTTATGTGCAAGTCTCTGCATTTTGAAAGTGCGGTGTGATGTATCAGATTCTGATTACTAACCTTTGCCTTTCATTTATGCAGATGGATCTACAGAACACCCCGATGACCGTCCAGCTGGGACGAGGAGCTAGGATTCAGCTGGCTAATGCTGTTATTGAGATTGGAAATCCAATTTGGTAGTGTTGATTTCCCTGCTGTTGTTGCAAGAGCTTCTGAGGCTCCTACTCGTCGCACGCATCTGCCTATGCAGCGACCCGCTACTGAAGCTCCTACCCGTCGTGTGCATATACCAGCACAACGACCTGCTGTTGAAAATCCTTGTGGGAGGATTTCTGTGTTCGAGAGGCTGTCACAACCTGAGACCCTGACCACCAGAAGAATTTTGAATGGTGGAAGAGTTTCTGTGGTGACTACAAACACCACTACTGTGTCAACCAGGTTATCTGCACCTGGAAAGTACGATGCTGAGGCTTGCTCATCTGGAGGAAGGCCTACAAGGAGGTAGAGAAGAAAGATGAACGCGGAGCTCTGAGCTTAGCAGTAACAACTCCCTGTCCACCCTTCAAATATGTCGGCCCAAGAGCCTGAAGCCAATGTTCCTACCCGGAACAAGTTTTCTGATTTAAAATGGGTGAAGAGGAATAGCTCCATTGGTGAGCCAAAGAAGTCCTTCTGGGAACAACGATGTGAGGTCCCAGCCCCTCCAAAAAAGAAAGAGCCTGAAACTCTGTCCACTCGAGTATACAGAGTATTGAAGATAGTGAAGGATAAAGGTCTGAAAATGAAGTTTCAACGGCCTTTAGTGATCAAGACCAGAAGAACCCCGCTAAGGGAGCGTCTGTCCTTTGCTGCAGAAGGGAGAGAAAGAAGGCAAAATCCATGCGGTGGATATTGGGGCGTGACACCTGAACCATATGTTCAGGGATCCGCTGCTGAAAGGTCCCGGTGGAAAGGAAAACAAGTCTGGAGGCCAAAGCCTCAAATGAATGAGAAGGAATATAGAAGAGAAGGAAGAACGGATTTGGGCGTGACATCCGGTGAGGCTTCCCGGAGATCCGCCCCCGTCAACAAACAACGTCAGAAGTGGGCCCCTAAAAGGACCCATAATGACACTCCTCCAGACGGTAAACACCTTGGAGAATCCTCCAGGGGATCTCGTCTCCCTCCATCCCCTCCAAAGGAAGAGACTAACTTCGACCGCAGCCCACTGATCGAAAAAGTCCCCTTGCCTAATCAAGAACCAAAAATCCAATGGCGTCGCCGCTCGGAGATCCGAGTACTGGAAGAAAATATAGATGATCAAAACATAGAAGAGAAAGAATACCTTGAAGGGGAAGAAAATATTGATGAATTTCTGGAGGAAAATCTAGAAGAAAAAATACAAGAAATAAATAACACCTTGGACATGGAGGTAGTCTATATGGTGAGACACACCAATGCTAATGAGGAAGCCTACTACGATGAAGATGAAGATGAAGACGATCAACAACCGCCGGCTAGGCAAGTTTATCGCGTCATCGTGAAGCTGGGTCAACCACTGGTAGAGGTGGTCATTCCTAAGTAAAAGAAGAAAGAGAAGAAGCCGAGGAGAATCCCTTCGCTGACGAGAATGTCACACTTGTAGACATGCAAAGACATATAAGGTGACAAATGAGATCCAAAGATAGAGAAATCGCTCAGTTGAATGAGAAGATGACAGAGATGATGGCTCAGATGGGGGCAATGATGCTGATGATGTAGAGAATTTTTGCTGTTGGTGCCATGCCCAATCCTCCTGCTGATCCTCCAAATTTTTAAATTCCTCAAGTCTCGGGAGTACGAGGTATTCCTGAAGGTGGTCAAGAGACTCATAATGTCATCCGTCAGCCCACCCCACAAAATGTTCCAAGTACTTCTGAACCTGTGACCGCTGCACAGTTGGAAGGAATAATAACTGAAAGGATCAGGGCTATCATAGCTGTTAATCAGGCGGAGAAATTAGTGGGCAAGGGTCGTCCGTATCCTGCTTAATACGACCAAATGCCATATCCAAAACAATATTCAGTACCAAAGTTCCATACTTTCAACGGTAATAACAACCCAATGCAGCACCTGGCACAGTTTAAAGCCACTTGCGGGAACACAGAAGGCAATGACGCCCTACTCTTCCGATAATTCGTCAGCAGTTTGATAACAACTGCTTTCAAATGGTATGCTGAACTGCCGAATGATTCTGTGAAGACCTTCGCAGAATTGGAAAATATGTTTGTGAAGAGGTTTGCTAGTGCAACTGAGAAGATCACGATCGCTGACCTCGCTCTGGATAAGAGAAAAAGAGAAGAATCAGTGACTAAATACATCACTCGCTAGCGAAATCTGAGCATGAAATATGAGCAATAGTTAAAAGAAGAACATGCAGTACAGTTGTTAATGAGCAACATTGATGACAAGATGCAACCCTTCCTGTGCATGGCTACAATCAACACATTTCAAGACTTGCTTAATAGAGTGGCCAAGTTTGAGAAACTGAATTTCTCCAGATCAGAAAACCACTCTAATAAGCCCAAGAAGGCTAAGGCCCCGGTTGCTAGAAGTGGTGAGGCCGACTCTACGTTCTTCTCTAGAGATGATAGAGAAAAGCAAGTGATTTACAACGTAGACAAAGACAAACAGTCGATGCAATATCAAGAAAAGCCTAAGCAAGTCTATATTCCCAGCCCCCAACCAAAATTGATACTAGGGGGAAATGATAAGCAACAAACTTATCAAGGTGGTGGAAAACGCCCGAGACAGACAAATAAAACTGGTGATAGAACGTTCCAATCTCTTAAAAATAAAATGAATAAAGAATATTCATTCAAGAGGGAGAGTGTGAGGTGACTCAAATGGTTATCGACAGTTCGGATGAATAGTACCAGACTGTGAGGCGACCTTTCAAGCTCGTTGACTTTATGACAGAGCATAAAATAGATGAAGCCAAAGAAGGAAATGAAGATTCTCTTCCCAAAGAAGTATGTAGGGTCATCTCGGTGGCGTCGAGTATCTTAACAAAAGAAGAATACACAGAAGAAGTACCCTCTGAATCCTATATGATGGTTTTGCCAATGGACTACGGCTCAGAAGAGGACTTGTATTTTCCAGAAGAAGATGAATCAGACCCTAGCATAGCGTCTCGAATGAGACATATAAATTTGGGTGGTGACTCTGAATCAACAGATGCATCCCTAGACGCAACAATGGTTGATTCTGAAGAAAATGCTCCATTAAATGACTCTGAACCGGAGGAGATTGCTCAAGTGTAGTTAAGAAGCGGCAAGGTACTACCGCCTCCACCGAAGAAAGGGGTCTCCAACAAAGACAAGGAAAAAGAGTTAGTTATCAACGATGATATTATCCCTAAAGATCCTAAGAAAAAGAAGGCTTCAGCCAATGTGATAGATTATAATATTTTATCCCATCTGAGAAAGCTCTCTTTCTTACCTCGGCACGCGCGTCAGACTGGCAAACCACCCATGCATGTTTTCTCTAGCGTGGTGGGAGGGAACCCGGTGCGACGCCAACGACGAGATAGGCTAGTGACTCCTCGATACACATGCCAATATCTACAACACCGACGATCGCTAAGGTATAACACTCCTAAACTCTAAACCTTTGAAAACCCATTCCCGGCGCTTGTAACGTGGCGAACGAACAACTCATGCACGCTTTTCTCTATCATGGTGAGAAGGGAATTCATTGCGATGATTGCGACAGGACGGGTAATCAAAACCCTGTTTTTGGCGTTAGATTTGGACCGGAAAACCAACTCATGCATGATTTTCTCTAGCGTGGTGGGAAGGGAATTCGGTGCGACGCCTACGGCGAGGTGGGGTCAAATATAAAATTGCTTATTTTTAAACTGGTGCCCGCAACCCATGCACGCCTTTCTCTGGCGTAGTGGGGAATAAAAATTATTACGGCCGCGGTGTCCTCGTCCGAGGGCACCTACCGTGCATGCTTTTCTCTAGCGTGGCGTGAGGCCCAGTTTTCCATAGTTTTCCCCTAAACGGGGGAGACGCCGGAAGGCTGCCGAAATTTCGGGTAAATGTAATTCGTACTTGGGACAATGTGGAGCTTTACTTGGACATTGATTGGAGCGTCAAATAGACTTAATTCGAACTTAAATAGTCAATGATAACTCCAACTTGAATGAAAACGAAACAAAAGAATATCTCGAATTCAAGTGAACTACAGGGGACTCGAACGATGGGAAAAGACTCATCTTAAGCCTGAACTGTATTTTGAATTTGAACTTGTGGACCTTTTAAAACAAGATTGAATTTGAACAGTGAAATGGACTCGTATTTGGATATAAAGCAAAAGATTAACAAATAATTAAATCTAAATGAAATAAGTTTGTGCTTGAATTTGATTGGAATGCCAAGTGAACTTTGACATTGAACTCAAACTTGTGGATTTGGAACTTGAGCTTGTTATTTGAACTCGGACTTGGACTCTACAAGACAGCAAGAACTTGATTTAAGCATCCGATGAACTTGAACTTGCATTTTAAAATCAAATGAACAAAGATGTAAACACAAGCAAAGACCTTCCATTTAACTACAAAAACTTGAACTTGTACTTGGAACTTGAATTATAATGAAGCTTGAGCTTGGATCATAGCAATAAACTCTCAATAAAGATTAAAGAGTCGTCACTCCATTAGGAGTTGTAAAATCAAAGAGGATGATCCATTTGAATTTCATCCAAGTAAACAAACATTCACCCATGAAGTCATTACAAGCTTTTGTATAAAGCTTATTTGAGCAATCATAATTAGCCTACAATGATCATCTCAAATTGAATGTCATATCTCTTGAATGAGGGGAATTATAGAACCTACAACATTTGAACCATTACAAGGAAATACATCAAGCAATAGAAGAGTTCTAATGCACATAAGGAATATCCATGAGTGAAATATGAAGAATATGTGTAGAGCTATAATTCAGGTTGCATATTATATAAAAATCGTGTGATGAATCTTCTGTAAGCATGAAATAGAAGTTTGTAGTAAACAAAAGTACATATGGATCCTTGCAATAAACTTGTCATGTGCACTAGAAATCATCTATGAACTACATGCAAGATGACTACAACAATTCTAAATATCCACGAGCCACTATATAAGACATGTGGTACACCCAATCCATTATACAAAAGCAAAGTACAAAGTGACTTTATCAAATGCAAGTGCTTACGAGTTACAGTGGGAAACTCCTCGTGCGTACAACAAGCCATCTACAAGCATTTACAAAAATAAGGCAGGGGATTAGTTAGTGAACTATAATCTACCTATGTAAATCATGCAAGTAGTGCACGACAGTCTACCTGTACGAAGCAGTGAACAACTCTATTCAGAAGCTGCTACGCCACGCCACTGGATCTGCAACATCCGTACAAGCAGACAGAAGGCGTCTACAAATATTTTAAAGTACCCATGCACGTGCACTATAATTTGTATACACATAGGTACACTAAATGGGACAATGCAATCTTAACCCGCATGGGCCCCGACGAGCGTTTTATTGGTACACACTTAACATCTAGGGATGCTGCGCGGGTTGACAAGTGAATTCAAGTTCAAACCCGATCCTTCTATACGGATCAATAGGAGTCGACAAGGTTCGAACCAACAAACAAATATGTGGCCATGACGACCAGAATATTTGTTTCAATACATTCTTATTAGGCCTTCAAAGCCTAAAATCAAAAGAATTCACTAATAAAGACTCAAAGCTTATGAAACCCAATCCTCTCTCGATAGTTCATAGAGTCGACAAGGTTCAATCAAATGGAAATGACCCCGAACACCCCGATGATGGCCGTGTTGAATACAGATCACAATTGAAGGGGTTCCTAAATACTTTCAATTCTCCAAAAAGTCCATTTCAAATACTCCAAAGCTCTACCCCAAATACCCATAAAAATCCAAAGCTCCACCCAAAATCCCAGAAAATTCCAAAATTCCCAAAATCCAAAAAATATTTAAAAATGAAACTATCCATCTCAACACTTAAAGCAAAATCCATCCACCCTCCGTAACGGTTTGCCGGGGTGAACAAATTCAAATAAACTCTAGCTCACAAAGAGCCAAATGCCTAGTCGAAAAGATCACTATGATCCATTCTCAAACCAGTCTCCTGCCAGTAAGGACGTGGTACGTGTCATTTAACCGGCGGTTTTGCCGCCAAATGGAACCGCAGGATAAACGGTTATGACCCGGGGCCCTCTGAACCGAGTGGTTTTGCCGTCAAATGACACCACGAAATACCGGTTATGGCCAGCGCCGTTACGCTCCTTATTGGCATTAAATCCTTGAGATATGAATCAATAGGAAATGATTGATAGGGAACAAAGCTCTCTGCAAGCTAAGGTAGATTCAAATTTGTCCCCTTAGACAAACATTCAATCCCGGTCTACAAGGTCCCCTTGGACGAAGCAACCCATGTCTGCCGACAAGGATCCTTCTGTCAGGTTGGGTCAACTACCTCCTCTGACTAAGTAGACCAGGGACCACGATGGCCCGGGATGACGAAACCATGGGATCTTGATCGGGTTTATCATCCATTCCCCCACCATTCGCTTTAAATGTGAGATGATGCAATTTCAAGTTTTAAATATCAAACCCTTCAAATTTCCAAATATCCAATCTTTCCAATCTTCAACCCATTGCTGCTACTATGTACCAGATAACACGTATCTATACGTATCTGATTGACGACAAGCCTTAATCTAAAGTTCTCTCTCATGATTGAGAGGGGTAACTAACTATAAGGGCTTGCACCTATAAGAAACCAGAACTCCGATCATAAAGTCATCGCAAAATGAGGGCAAAATCTCTAGGTAGTGTCTTATCTCCAAACCCATATGCCTTCCAAAATTTACCCCAGAACTTATTTAGTTAAAACTCAGTCGCCGAATAAAAAGAAAAGCGGGCGGAGGCCGGGGCCAAATTTTCGGAGCCTACATATTTCTAGAGAGTCCGCTGGGGATTGGTTTATCTTTTTCTCTTTGGCTAGTCATCTCAGTGTTATAGTAGTAGCTATATCAAATCTTACTCAAGATTTTGAGTCTTTCAAAATAATCGTTTAATGATTCAAAACTCTGAATTTTCTAAAAAATCATTGTTCAAATTCGTTTGGCATTCAGTAGAGTTTTAAAATTATTTTTATTGCTTGTTTATGCTAATCATTTTTGTCTATTTTTATTTTTGTGTTATGTGCAAGTCTTTGCATTTTGAAAGTGCAGGGTGATGTATTAGATTTTGATTACTAACCCTTGTCTTTCGTTTATGCAGATGGATCTACAGAACACCCCGATGACCGTCCAGCTAGGACGAGAAGCCAGGATTCAGCTGGCTAATGCTATTATTGAGACTGGAAACATTGGAGGTACCATCCAATTTGGTAGTGTCGATTTCCCTGCTGTCGTTGCAAGAGCTTCCGAGGCTCCTACTCGTCGCACGCATCTGCCGGTGCAGCGACCCGCTACTGAAGCTCCTACCCGTCGTGTGCATCTACCAGCACAACGACTTGCTGCCAAAAATCCTTGATTGAGGATTTATGTGTTCGAGAGGCTGTCACAGCCTAAGGCCTTGACCACCAGAAGAATTGTGAATGGTGGAAGAGTTTCTGTGGTGACTATAAACACCACTACTCTGTCAACTAGGTTATCTGCACCTGGAAAGTACGATACTTAGGCTTCCTCATATGGAGGAAGGCCTACAAGGAGGCAGAGAAGAAAGTTGAATGCAGAACTCCGAGCTTAGCAGCAACAACTCCCTGTCCATCCTTCAAATCTGACGGCCCAAGAGCCTGAAGCCAATGTTCCTACCCGGAATAAGTTTTCTGATTTAAAATGAGTGAAGAGGAATAACTCCATTGGTGAGCTAAAGAAGTCCTTCTGGGAACAACAATGTGAGGTCACAGCCCCTCCAAAGAAGAAAGAGCCTGAAACTCTATCCGCTCGAGTATACAGAGTATTGAAGACAGTGAAGGATAAAAGTTTGAAGATGAAGTTTCAACGGCCTTTAGTGATCAATACCAGAAGAACCCCACCAAGGGAGCGTCTGTCCTTTGCTGCAGAAGGGAGAGAAAGAAGGAAAAACCCATGCGGTGAACATTGGGGCGTGACACCTGAACCATATGTTCAGGGATCCGCTGCTGAAAGGTCTCGGTGAAAAGGAAAGAAAGTCTGGAGGCCAAAGCCTCAAAGGAATGAGAAGGAATATAGAAGAGAAGGAAGAACAGATTTGGGCGTGACATCCGGTGAGGCTTCCTGGAGATCCGCCCCTGTCAACAAACAACGTCAGAAGTGGGCCCCTAAAAGGACCCATAATGACACTCCTCCAGACGGTAGATACCTTGGAGAATCCTCCAGAGGATCCCGTCGCCCTCTATCCCCTCGAAAGGAAGAGACTAACTTCGACCGCAGCCCACTGATCGAAGAAGTCCACTTGCCTAATCAAGAATCGAAAATCCAATGGCTTCGCCGCTCGGAGATCCGAGTACTGGAAGAAAATATAGATGATCAAAATATAATAGAGGAAGAAAACCTTGAAGGGGAAGAAAATGTTGAAAAAAATATTGATGAATTTTTGGAGGAAAATCTAGAAGAGGAAATACAAGAAATAAATAACCCCTTAGACATGGAGGTAGTCTATATGGTGAGACACACCAATGCTAATGAGGAAGCCTACTATGATGACGATGAAGATGAAGACGATCAACAACCGCCGGTTAGGCAAGTTTATCGACGTCGTCGTGAAGCTAGGTCCACCACTAGCAGAGGTGGTCATTCCCAAGTAGAAGAAGAAAGAGAAGAAGCCGAGGAGAATCCCTTCGCTGACGAGAATGTCACACTTGCAGACATGCAAAGACATATAAGGCGACAAATGAGAGCCAAAGATAGAGAAATCTCTCAGTTGAATGAGAAGATGACAGAGATGATGGCTCAGATGGGGTCAATGATGCAGATGATGCAGAGAACTGCCGCTGTTGGTGCCATGCCCAATCCTCCTGCTGATCCTCCAAATTTTTAAATTCCTCAAGTCTCGGGAGTACGAGGTATTCCTGAAGGTGGTCACGAGGCTCATAATGTCATCCGTCAGTCTATCCCACAAAATGTTGCAAGTACTTCTGAACCTGTGACCGCTGCACAGTTGGAAGGAATAATAACAGAAAGGATCAGGGCTATCATAGCTGTTGATTGGGCGGAGAAATTTGTGGGCAAGGGTCGTCCGTATCCTGCTGAATACGACCAAGTGCCGTATTCAAAAGAATATTTAGTACCAAAGTTCAATACTTTCAACTGTAATAACTACCCCAGGAAGCACCTGGCACAGTTTAAAGCTACTTGCAGGAACACAGGAGGCAATGATGCCCTACTCTTCCGATAATTTGTCAGCAGTTTGATAACAACTGCTTTTGAATGATATGCTGAACTGTCGAATGATTATGTGAAGACCTTCGCAGAATTGGAAAATATGTATGTGAAGAGGTTTGCTAGTGCAACTGAGATGATCACGATCGGGATAAGAGAAAAGAGAAGAATCAATGACTAAATACATCACTCGCTGGCAAAATTTGAGCATGAAATGTGAGCAGCAGTTAGAAGAAGAACATGCAGTACAACTGTTAATGAGCAATATTGATGATAAGATGCAAGCCTTCGTGTGCATGGCTACAATCAACACATTTCAAGACTTGCTTAATAGAGTGGCAATGTTCGAGAAACTGAATTTTTCCAGATCAAAAAATCACTCTGATAAGCCCAAGAAGGCTAAGGCCCCGGGTGCTAGAAGGGGTGAGGCCGACTTTACGTTCTTCTCTTGAGCTGATAGAGAAAAACAAGTGATTTACAACGTAGACAAGGGCAA